>NW_015389770.1:5622-16527 GCF_001527695.2 Protobothrops mucrosquamatus | reverse complement strand
GGGGGGGGGGGGAAACCCAGCTAGTTAGAAAGATGAATGAGCACGTTTTCAATCAATTGTCAATTGTTCGTGCATAATGGTGACCCTTAATTTGAAACACTGTCACCCAAGCCAGCTATTTGAGAAGACAAGCATCTCATTAGACCTCAAACCTTTTCTTTTTGTCATAATTCAGCAGAAAAACATTCTATTTGCAATGGAAAATTAATTGTCCTCATTATGACCTCCTACAGGCATGGTATGATTTGTTGTCAGCTTGCCTTGTTGAGAGGCATTAAAAAGTTATTAAAAGTAGTTAACATATGGCTGTAGTTTTCCAAATATATCTGCACGTTCACGTGAATCTTGGAATGGTTCCGTTAAACAGATAAGCTCTTTTCATACATGATGTTTTTTTTTTCCTTTCTGCAGTTGAGTCAAAATCACAGATATTTAGCATTTGTAGCAAGTTATTATTCTAAAGTAGTGACCTCTTGGGTCCCTACCTTTACCGTTAACTGATAAAGGTAGGTATTCTGAGAATTGTCATCTACATCTATGGTAGATACACATTTCCTATTCTTGTTATTGATTGATTATGTTAACAGAATAACAGAGTTGGAAGCAATGCTGGGATTCAAATATCTGAATATCCGGTTCTCTGCATGTATGCAGGCCTGGGCCTCTGAGGCCTAGAATGGATGTCCGGAAGTGACATCCATGCACTTCCTTTGGGCTGTTCTAGGCCTGGGAGGCCTCCTCCAGGCCTCTGAGGCCTCAAACGGACTTCCGGAAGTGACATCAATGCACTTCCGGTGGGCTGTTTTAGGCCTGGGAAGCCTCCACCAGGCCTTGAACGGACTTCCGGAAGTGATATCCACGCACTTCCGGTGGGCTGTTCTAGGCCTGGGAGACCTCCTCTAGGCCTCCGAGGCCTAGAACGGACTTCCAGAAGCAACATGGGTTCAGCCAGTTCTCCAAACTCAACACAATTTAGCTACCGGTTCTACTGAACTGGTGCAAACTGGCTGAATCCCACCACTGGTTGGAAGGGACCTTGGAGGTCATCTAATCCAACCCCCTGCTCAAGCAGGAAACCCTACACCATTTCAGACAAATGGCTGCCCAGTCTCTTCTTAAAAACCTCCAGTGTTGGAGCACCCACAACTTCTGGAGGCAAATCTTTCCACTGATTAATTGTTCTAACTGTCAGGAAATTTCTCCTTACTTCTAAGTTGGTTCTTTCCGTATTCCATTAACTTGGGGATGGGGATGCGTGGCACAGTTCTGCATGGCAGGTCCCAATTGATATTGATAGGGCAGTGATTGCGAACCTTTTAGAGACCAAGTGCCCAAAAACTGGCCCCGCCCCCACTCCACCCCTGCCCCGCCCCTATCCTGCCTGCCCGCAGGGCCACTCACTGCCTCCAGGGCCCATCGCAGATTGCCCAGGCAGTCCAGCAGCGCCATGGTGGCCACACCCTCTGCCCGCACCCTGCAGCATCAACTGTGCACGATGGGGCGTGAGGGCAGAGTCTTGTCTATGCTGCCTGGCTGCCATATCCTTGGTTGCACTGCTCTGCGTGGGCCACGCTCGGGGGTGACTCTCCTCCAGGGGGACTGCTGGTGAGGAGGGGGTCACGGGGGGAGGCAAGGCTTGGGCAATGGCACATGTGCCCACAGAGAGGGCTCCGCGTGCCGCCTCTGGCACCCGTGCCATAGGTTCGCCACCACTGTGATAGGGAGTGAGAGGTCCAGTCTTTGGCCGTTATTCTATGGTGTACCACAGGGTTTGCTACTTTCTCCTCTCCTTTTCAACATCTATATGAAACGGGTTGAGGTGTATATTGTATGCTGATGACACCCAGCTCTACATTTCCACTCTTGGTGACCGAGGTAATGCTGTTGCCATCCTTTCGTGGTGCCTGGAGGCTGTGGGGGGGCCTGGATGGGGGACAACAGACTTCGATTGAACCCTGGTAAGACCAAATGGCTTTGGGCACAGGGGGCTCCGGGATCTGGGACTATCATCTTTGACTCTGGATGGGGTGGCACTGCCCCAGAAAGACCTGGTCCGCAATTTGGGGGTTCTCCTGGACTCACGACCCCTTTTTCAGGAATAGGTGGCAGTCGCAGCTAGGAGAGCCTTTGCACAACTTCGTGTTGTGTGCCAGTTGCAGCCTTTCCTGGATCAGGATTCCCTGTGCTCAGTCTTTCAGTCCCTAGTCATCTCATGGCTAGAAGGAAATTTGTACTATTTTCTTTCATGGAGAACAATGGATACCAGCAGTGCCGGGCCATTCATGGATTCTGTTCTTATTGATCAAGCTAATTCAATCTCTTTTTTCTCCCCTTTTCCTAATCCATAATTTATTTCACATCCCCAGCTTTATACAGTATGGACAGTATTAGATTTGCCTCATAGTCGCTTGTTGAGGTGGGCGGCTGTAGAAATCAAATAAGCAAATAAGCTTATTATGTAAAAATAGAAATCAAATCATTTTTTTAATTACAGGCTATTGACGCAGACTAAATTAGACTTACTAAATAAGACCTGCAGAAGGCAGCTACCAAATAGAATGTACAAAATATCAGATTTTTAAAAAATGTACAGTCAAGCTTGAGCTATTTGCTATCAGCGATGTGTGTGTTTTAAAACTGCCAAAACAAACTTTGCAATGGTAAAAGTTACTTTGCTAGTAAAAAAACTGAACATAAAATTCCTTTGTCCTTCCCGAAAATGGGTTTTGTAGAGCCGTTAGTACCTCTTTACGTATATCTCGATAGAAGTTACAACACAACAGAGTATGAGTTCATGTTTCATTATGACCATCTTTACAAGGCCAGGGCCTTCCTGCATATGGGATTTTATGAATTTTTTCACTCCAGCTCTTCTGATGGTATAATATTGAATTGTAATAACATAAATGCTTGCCAAAAGTTATTGTTCATAAATTGGTCTAGGTGCAGATCTGCTTTGAAGTGTATGTTGCTATGGCCCAATTGTACCCTAGGTGAGAATTTCACTATATTCTATTTGTAATTTTATATCAAGGATCCTTTGCTTCAGCAATGCCGTTGTCTGATCTTGTCCTAAGGGCAGGAATATTTTCCTTGAAAACTTGTGTGTGTGTGTGTGTGTGTGTGTGTGTCTGTGTCTGTGTCTGTGTCTGTGTCTGTGTCTGTGTGCATTTCTATTTGGAGTTTCAAGGAGAAGAAAAAGCAAAATTTAATTCCTGGTACTCCCAGTAAAGCTGGAAAATTTCAAGGATGACCTGTAACATCTACAGGTCCTCCTTGACTTACAATCGTTCATTTAGTGACTGTTTAAAGTCACAATGGTACTGAAAAAAGTGACTTATGAGCATTTTTCACACTTATGTCTGCTGAAGCATCCCATGGTTACGTGATCAAAATTTGGACATTTGGCAACTGGATCATATTTATGACAGTTGCTATGTCCCGGGGTCAGGTGATCACCTTTTACGACCTTCTGACAAGCAAAGTCAATGGGGGAGCCAGATTCGCTTAACAATTGTGTTACTAACTTAACAATTGCAGTGATTCCCTTAACAACTGTGGCAAGCAAGATCATAAAGTGGGGCAAAATTCACTTAACAACTGTCTCTCTTAGCAACAGAAATTTTGGGCTTAATTGTGGTCATAAATCAAGGACTATCAGATTGGATCCTGCAACATCCTCTTGGGGCATGTATATTTGCCCTCATTTGTGACTGGTTTGTGTCAGGTGCATTCCCTAAGTCTGCTCTTGTGTACTATTGCACTCACATCTATCATGGTGCTGGTTTTCTGGAATGAGAATCTTCCTAATATCTGTCCAGCTCCCACCCTATTAGCATTTGTACAATGGACACCATTTTCTTCTGGGTTGTTTTTCCAGACCAGATTGTGTAGGGGTATATTTAACCAATTCCACCATTGGTTGTTGTTGATTAGAGAAAGTCCTCAACGTATGACTGTAATTGAGCCCAGAATTATGACTGTATGGTTATATGGTTGTCTTGCTGATTGTTACATAACCATGTATCCCAAAGTTGCTTATTCATGAGGCAACTGGACTTTCTTGTTTTTCTTTGAAGACATTTCGGTTCTCATCCAAGAAGCTTCTTCAGCTCTGACTGGATGGTGGGGAATGGCAGTATTTATACGCCTTGCACACAGCTGGTCAGTTGCATTCTTTTAGCGAGTCATTAAAGCTACCTGGAAATTTATCTGTCTTTTCAGGGTCACCTGAGTAGAGCAAATGGGTGTGGAGCCTTCTTGGAACTACTGAAAGGACTGTGTTGTAGACTGGAGATAGATGATGTCAGATCCCTCCCCCTCTGTTGAGAAAGGGCTGTTCAATTTTGACATAGATGGCCTCTTTACCCCTCTTTCAAACCAGTGGTCCTCTCTGTCCAAAATGTGGACTTGGCTGTCTTTGAAAGAGTGGCCTTTGTCTTTTAAATGCAGATGTACTGCTGGCTCTTTGGGATAACAATGACCTGGATGACTGAGAATCTCCATAGACACATAACCATGTCTGATTTTATGACATTTTGTACAGCAGTTGTGAATGCTGCAGTCATTAAGTGAACCCATTGTGTGCAGTGGGCATTCTTTGCCAAAAATGGAAGTAAACGCTTATTTCCAACTCAAAACTTTATAAATCGCATTCATGTGACTACAAGACACTGCAAATGGCCATAAATTCTGAGTACCCCAAGTGTGATCATGTGACAGTGGGGGGGGGGGATTGAAACTTTGAATGGTTGCAACCAGTCATCCGTCAAGAACTACTTGTATTCCTTTTTATATTTTTTTTAGAATATATTTCTCCAAAGGAATAATGGAGAAGATCAAAAAAGGCAGAAACATCTCCCTCCCACCCCCCAGCCAGAAAACCTAGCAGAAACCAGCTTTCAGAAATGCAGATGTAATAATCCATTCAGGAAGGTTGGAGTCAGGAAGCTAGAAACTGATGAAATTAGGAAGACAAAGACCCCTGAAATCTACATATCCCCACCCAAACTCTAAGGACAGGAATCATAATAGGATTAATCCACCTATTTCAAAAGGACACACTCAGACTCAGGTCAAAGTGCATGACACAGGAAATACAAAGCCTCAAACAGGAATAGGAAACAACCTCAAAAGTCCCAGAAGGTATAAAAACCCACCACTCCCAGCAACATTGGTCACCTTTCCCAGAGCCATCTTTCTGTCTGGCTCTCCTCATCAATAAACTACAACCTTCTTTCTAAAGCAGTCTCCATTTTGTTTATTCCCAGCTTGGACTGGACCCTGATGAAGATTTTTCTTTCAACACCAATCAATAACAATCGTAGAACTGGGAGCAGAAAAGAATTGTCTGTAAGTAGTCAAACTTTTATTTCTATTTTTCTCCCTTTATCTGAAACATGTCAGATTCTCTTGAGGGAGCCGGAAAAAAGCTTTTTCATTTTCAACTTAAAACCTTAAAATAATTCCTGTGTGAGCCTCCCCAGGAGAACAGATCCCTGTTTGAAGGGCACCACACGTCAAACACACCTTTTTGCCTAGCTTCCTGACAAAGAAATCTGACACTGAGGTCATTTTTAAAATGTCCCTTCCCAAACTCTGTTCACGATCAAATTTGAACAGAATCTGCCCAAGGCAGAAACTTGCAGTTATATTCCTGTACAGGAAGCTCTGCCTTCTGCTAATGCTTTTACTAGGTAAATATTTAAAGAAGAAGAACAATTTTGCTTTTCATAGTACAATTGACATTGGAATTAGAATATATATTTTTTTCACCCAAGTCTGTTAAAGTTCTAAATCTCTTCTGGTTTTATATCTTTTATTCTTTAAAAGTCTTGGCTTCTGTGTTGTTATATTTCTTGGAACGGTTGCCAATAGCTGGGTTATAAATTAAATAAATGAATACAAATGTCAATACAAAAAGAAAAAAACCCTATCATTTTCAGCAATATTCCCAGATGGATGGAAAAAAAAATACTTTACCACAATGGAATTCTTTTTCTTTCCCTTCATTTCTCCTCCTGTTGAATTTCTAGCACAATATAATGGTATAAGAAAGGGGGAAAAAACCCAGTAAATTTATGCTAGACCCATCCAAGCCATATAACATCTTTTACAATGGAAGACTAATGAGGAGTTGTAATAATTGCACCAATGTACCCATAGTAGTTGGAAAGAAAGAAATGGATAATAAAGACGGTAAGATGAAGGAATTACTTTCAAGACGCAAATTCTCAACTGGCGTATAAGTAATTGAACTATTTGTAATTGTAAAAGTAATCATCATTTTCAAAATGAAAGTTTCATCTATGATGGGTTGTCCCTTAACATCTTCAGAATGAAATTAGTTGGATATTTTGCTTTTCCTCCTCAAGAAAATTATCTCAGTATGAGACACATTTACATGTAAGTAAAGTTTGATTGAGTTCAGTTGCTATTCCAAAATAAGCTTTAAATTACAAAAGGGTTCAAACTGATATTGATGTCAATTAGGAACAACCCCCCTCCCCAATTCTGGAAGCTAGTTCAGATCCAGAAAAGCCCCATTTTCCTACGTTGTGTCTTCAATACCGAAGGCTCTTTCGTCTAACTCATTGTAGCTTTGATGCTTTGAAATCCACAGTGGGCAGGGAAATTTATTTTTTCTTAATGATATTGTCACAGTTCAAATGTATGTGATTCAGAAATCTGAGTATCTAGGTCATAATGCTTAGAAATATTCTAAGGTATTCCATTTTTATAAATGAAATTTGAAGTCTTGTGGTAGAGTTCCGAGGAATGGAAAAGAGAGCTAGACAAGCAGATATATTACTGTTAACATTTAACATAATGTCTGTGTCATATTTTGCCTATTGACTGATAATAAGGACCATAACTTGGATCAGGACATTGTATGCTGAATGTCCAAAGTCTCTCCAAGCAGTGCTGAAAGAGCCTCTGATTTAAAATGCTAGAAATCTAGAAAAAAGACTCTAGAAAGAGTGCAGAGAAGAGCAACAAAGATAATCAGGGGACTGAAGGGTAAAACATATGAAGAACAGTGCAGGAATTGGGTATGTCTAGTTTAACGAAAAGAAGGATTAGAGGTGACACGATAGCAGTGTTCCAATATTTAAGAGGCTGCCACAAGGATGAGGAAGTTAACCTATTCTCCAAAGCGCCTGAAGGCAGGACAAGAAGCAATGGATGGAATCTAATCAAGGAGAGAAGCAATATAGAACTAAGGAGAAATTTCCTGACAGTTAGAACAATTAATCAGTGGAACGACTTGCCTCCAGAAGCTGTGGTTGCTCCATCACTGGAGATGTTTAAGAAGAGATTGGACAGCCATTTGTCTGGAATAGTATAGGTTCTCCTGCTTGAGCACTGGGTTGGACTAATAGACCTCCAAAGTCCCTTCCAACTCTGTTGTTCTGTTCTGACAATAAGGTGTAAAATACTGTGTTAGAGGAATGCTTCGTGCCAGCTTCCTACAAGGAAACTCAGTGGAAGAGCCAACAGGATGTCACAGGTTTTCTACTACATATGCTGGTTTTAGTTAGGAGTCGGTTGATATACTGCAGGGGTCTTCTACTGCAGCCACGCTGGCTGAGGAATTCTGGGAGTTGAAGTCCACAAGTCATAAAAGGGCCAAGGTTGAAGACCTCTGATATACTGTAACCTAATGAAATCAAAGTGTGTGTGAAAGACAACCAGATACACAGAAGCAAGATGTTCCTGTTAGAATTTAAATATTTTATAGGTCATCTTTCGTCAATTCACTGATGGAAAGGCCTACAGCAGCACGAGTACCCAAGACTGCCTAGACACAGTATGATGACACATAGGTCTGATGTGTCTGATGCACTGTTGGCGCATGAAACCCCCTAGGCCAGCATGGAAAACCAGCTATTCAGTTAACATCTACCCAGTTTACTTCCAAGAATGCCTGGAGAGAACAATGGTCCAAAGAACCTTCTTGTGGCCTGACCATTAGCGGTTCCTCTACCAAACCACCTGGTTTTGACCTGCCTCACTCTGTCTGGTCAAAATTGAACAGAATTAGGTGTGATACCGGAAGAGGTGCCTCTGCCCTATATCAGTGGGGATGAAAAGGTTCTCCTGTTGCAATTGTGGGGCTGATATGCAAACTATTAAACACATTGTGCAAGATTTCTTGTGATGTGCCTTCTCTGGTTCCCTAGAAGATCTGCATGAAGCAACGTCAGATAGCTGAATTGGACATCCAGTTATGAGGTCACTGCCATACCCCCCATAGACATATTGTATAAAAATATATGAGTTGTTTGTATATGTTTACTTCTCTTCTGCAGTAGTTGTGAGTGTGAAAAATGGTCCTAAGTCATTTTTTTCAAGTCAAGGACTATCTGTACATATCGGACCCAGGGAAGTTGTCCACAGTCAACATTAAATCATCATGAGCTGAATTCATGACGAAGCATTTACCCAGCACACTTAACTCAATGATTTAATCCACTTTCTGAGTTGGCCTCAAAGAGCTGGGTCACCCTTAAAGAACCACAGTCTAGAAGCAAACCTATGGAATAACAAATAAAAAAAAAGCCTACTTTATTCAGAAAGACAGTCAGGGACTCAATGAAATTTACATACCTGGCTTTGAAGGCAAAAATAAAGTGGCCTATTAAGTGGGGATTATTCCCTTGACTGCAGTTCCATAACCATAGTAGGATTTAATATTGAACAATCTTTCCTTTGAGGAATTTGAGATGGCCGCCATGGGAGTCTGCACTTGGCTGACACCAATGCCTCTCAGTACCACTGGGCAAAAAAAGGAAAAAAAATAATCTGCTTTATTTCATGCTATCTTCTTCCCATTGTGAAGTACTCCTAAAGGCTGGTTTTCCATTGACTGAGTTATTGCCTGCATCGGCTGCCTCATTCATGGTGGATGACCCCAGAGGCCAAACGAGGTCAAAGATACTTCACTTGCAAGAATGGGGGACAATGAGATCTAGGGTACAATCCTGCCATGGCTGAGGATAGATACCTTGACTTCCAATAAGTCTTGAAATCATCATCATCTTCTTCTTCTTCTTCTTCTTCTTCTTCTTCTTCTTCTTCTTCTTCTTCTTCTTCTTCTTCTTCTTCTTCTTCTTCTTCTTCTTCTTCTTCTTCTTCTTCTTCTTCTTCTTCTTCTTCTTCTTCTTCTTCTTCTTCTTCTTCTCCTCCTCCTCCTCCTCCTCCTCCTCCTCCTCCTCCTCCTCCTTCTTCTCCTTCTCCTTCTCCCTCCTCCTCTTCCTCCTCTTCCTCTTCCTTCCTCTTCCTCCTCCAAAAATCCCAGCCATTATTTAAATCATGGACTGAATTAAACAATAGAAGGAACTTCCTAGATCAGTGATGGCGAAACTTTTAGAGACTGAGTGCCCAAACTGCAACCCAAAACCCACTTATGCATCGTTGAGTGCTGGGTGGGTGTGGCCCATTAGCTGGGTGTGGCCAATTGGGTGGGCACCGTTACCGATTGGTAACGGTGGTAACGACAGACTGGGTGGGACTAAAAAGTTCAATCAATCAATTCCATCTTTTTTTTCTGCGAGAAGTTGAAATTGACTGAACCTTTTTTTTTTTTTTTTGCACACGGCAGCGGAGGCCTAAAGCAAAAAGTTTTTTATAAAACCCAGCTGAAGGCCTAGGACTGGGGCGACGGTGTGTGTGCCCACAGAGAGGGCTCTGAGTGCCACCTCTGGCACCCGTGCCATAGGGTTCGCCACCACTGTCCTAGATTGCCATTAAACATGGTAGCCTTGTGTTGAATAATTAGCTGTTCTTTTGCAACTTACAGTTCACTAAGGACAGTCTTTCTGCCCAGTTCTGCTGAGCTGTGCCCTCCCTCTTTCTTTCCTAGGCTTTAATGTCATCCTAGGCATTAAATTTAGGAGACTTAGAATCTGTGATAAGATCTCCCTTGTCCTGCTTTATTGTGAGGCCTTGGACATCCTGGAATCTCATATGAACATTAGCCGGATTTGATCCAGTGTGTTGCAGTACTAGTTGAATGGTACAAAAATGCAATCTCCTCCCTTTGCGAATGCTCAGCACACAAAAACAGTTGCTTTGTTTCTGCCAGTGGTCTTGGGATCGGATTGTACCCTAGAAGCAAAGGAATACGCGTTTCATTAAAAAAAAGGGCATATGATTCATTGTAAGAATTCTTTATAAGAAGTGATAATTCTTTCCATTTGTTTGCCCCTTTGTCCTTTGTCATTTAGAGCTAGACTGTAAAAAGCTTTCTTGACCCGAGAACATTAGAAAAGAACTAAAAGGAAAAGGGTTTCTTTTTGTTTTACTGTAATTTTTTTCCCCCATTTGTGTCCTTCCGTGTTTTTTTCTGTAATGCGCAAAAGCCTCCCAAGAAAGATAAATTGATAAATGGCAACCAAAAGGCTCCATCTAACAGTTGGAAAGGCTCCCAACTATTTCAGCAATGGCTTAAGACTCTAAAAGGATAAGGCTTTATGGAATTTTAGAATTAGCTGAGGCCGGGTTCTCTAAATGCCTTTAGGGAGCCATTGGCTGCTTTCTTTCTTGGTTTTTTTTCAATAGCGCCATGAAATTAAGGTAAGCTGGAAAGGAAGCTTTTTAGAGCCACGTTTCTTTCCTCTCTCTCCTTTCCTTGGCTGGAAAATGGCCATAAGTTGAAGACTATCTATAGAACATTAACTTCATAGGATTAAAATAATGTGCAACTGGACTTCCGGTGGCAGGCGATTTCGCTGGTCGCAGCTGTTTGCTGCCTCCCGCCTGTTTTGCGTAAAAGCCGGTTTGACAGCCAGCATCTGCTGTCAAACGGCTTGATACCTTTCCCCTGGGCATAAGGGGATCGGTGAGCTGCCCGGGGTAGGAGTTGAGTTCCCGAGTCGTCCTATATGGACGATGTAGGCGAGA
>NW_015389770.1:0-3643 GCF_001527695.2 Protobothrops mucrosquamatus | reverse complement strand
CCTACACCATTTCAGACAAATGGCTGTCCAGTCTCTTCTTAAAAACTTCCAGTGTTGGAGCATTCACCGCTTCTGGAGGCAGGTTGTTCCACTGGTTAATTGTTCTAACTGTCAGGAAGTTTCTCCTTAGTTCTAGGTTGCTTCTCTCTTTGGTTAGTTTCCACCCGTTGCTTCTTGTCCTGCCTTCAGGCACTTTGGAGAATAGCTTGACTGCCTCTTCTTTGTGGCAGCCCCTGAGATATTGGAACACTGCTATCATGTCCCCCCTCGTCCTTCTCTTCATTAAACTAGACATACCCAATTCCAGCAACCGTTCCTTATATGTTTTAGCCTCCAGTCCTCTAATCATTTTTGTTGCTCTTCTCTGTACTCTTTCTAGAGTCTCAGCATCTTTTTTACATCGTGGTGACCAAAACTGGATGCAGTATTCCAAGTGTGGCCTTACCAAGGCATTGTAAAGTGGTATTAATACTTCACATAATCTTGAATCTCTAGGGGCTAAAATCCAGTACATTGGCCACTACAAAAAATTTGGGGGAGAATGTGTTTGTGTACCCTTTAAAATTATCCAGTACAGGTAGTCCTCAACTTACAATTGTTCATCTAGTGACTGATTAAAGTTACAATGGCACTGAAAAAAGAGAAATTTTAAAAACACAAACATTTCAATCCCTGAGGTACTTTCCAACATTGTAATTCTATAAATTATAGGTAGTCCCTGACTTACAGCTGTTCATTTCGTGATCTTTCGAAGTGGCAAAGGCACTGAAAAAAATGACTTACGACTGTTTTTCACGGTTATGCCCCTTGCAGCATCCCCATGGACACGTGAGTTACATTTGGATGCTTGACCACTGGTTCATACTCACGACGGTCCCCGAGTGCAGTGTCCCCGAGTCATATGATCCCCTTTGAGATCTTCTGACAAGCAAAGTCAATGGGGGAGGCAGATTCGCTTAACAACTGTGTTACTAACTTAACGACAGCAGTGCTTCACTTAACAAATGTGGCATGAAAAGTCGTAAAATGGGGCAAAACTCGCTTAACAAATTTCTCTCACAGTGACATAAATTTTGGGCTCAGTTGAGGATTGGCTATATAAAATTGATTACAGAGCAGAAGCGATTTGAAGTGGTAAAGGTGTGATTAATTATTTCTCCTTGAAAAAAAAAAAAAGAGAGAGAGAGAGAGAGATGTGTGTGTGTGTGTGTGAGAGAGAGATTCATGTGTGTGTGTGTGAGAGAGAGATTCATGTGAGTGAGAGATTCGTGTGACTGAAATATTGCTGGTAGCATAAACACTTAATGGGCATATATAGTATTCATCTCAAGTCATAAATCCTTTTGACTCAAACATGTTAAAAGTGCCTGACCGGTGCTGATAACATTGCTATAGTTGCTTGAGATATAAATAAGTAAACAAGCACAATGAAAGTTCTAAGTGCTCGCTTCTTAACAATTTCACCTTGAATTTGTCCAAGCATAGGAATTTAAACTTTAGTAGCTATACATTTTAAATGTCTTTTGATCTATCACCCCATCACAAATTCTAAGCCTGGATGCAGCCAAGAATCAGCGGAGGCAAGAATTCAGGTAACATAGAATATCTGATTTATAACTTAGCCAATGTGAGTTCTATGAATGATTTAAAGCAGCCATCCTCAGCCTCCAGATATGTTGGGACTTCCATTCCCAGAATTCCTACCCAACGCTGAATTTCTGGGAATTGTAGTGCTAATACATCATGTGTGGAAGGCCAAGCGAAAGAAAAATGGTTTTAAAATTAGCTTATAAAGCCTTTAGCAAGATACTAGGAGATCAAATTATAACAGATTGGAGGTTTTCACTGGAGGTTTTAAAAAATAGACTGGACAATCATTTGACGGGGATGGTATTGTTGAAAGAAAAAATCTTCATCGGGGTCCAGTCCAAGCTGGGAATAATAAAAATGGAGACTGCTTTAGAAAGAAGGTTGCATTTATTGAAGAGGAGAGCCAGACAGAAAGATGGGTCTCCGAAAACTGATCACATGTAGCTGGGAGTGGTGGATTTTTATACGTTCTGGGGCTCTGGAAGTTGTTTCCTGTTCCTGTTTGAGGTTTTGTATTTCCTGTGTGTCCTCAGGTACTTTTACCTGAGTCTGAGTGTGTCCTATTTGGTATTGGTGGGTTAAGCCTATTATGTTTCCTGTCCTTAGAATTTGGGTGGGGGTATGTAGATTTTAGGGGTATTTGTCTTCCTAATTTCTAGGTTCCTTTATTATTGAATTTGCATTTCTAAAAGCTGGTCTCTGCCTAGGGGCTGGGGCTGGTTTCTGGGGGCTGGTTTCTATCTTTTTAAAGATCTTCTCCATTTGGGGAAATATATTCTGCCTTTTTAATATTTCCCAAAATATTTCTTTCTCTGGGTTCTTCCCACAGTATAAAATCTCCTGCCTTGCGCAGGGGGTTGGACTAGAAGACCTCTGAGGTCCCTTTTCTCCCCACATGTCTATGTTCTGTGTTCCAAGATTAAATATCTTGTCATTTAAAAAGCACGGGATTTCTTTTGCAGAAAAATTCTCTTAGGTGCGGCACTGATTTCGTTTTTCTCCTGTGGATTCTACATTTGTCTTACAGTACATATTTTCCAAAGTCAAGACATCCCAATGTGATTAAGAAATTAAGATTTATGGTCTTTTTTTTTTTTCCCTTAAGTGGATCTCACCCCAGCACAAACATGCTGTGGCAATATCCTTTTCCTGCCAGCACATTGTCTTCACATCATCCTTAGTTGGGCTGGTGTTAATGTAATCTTTCTCCACTTATTCCAGCACCACCAAGGGCAGCTTCAAGGCTTACAAAATCTGTCACACTTTGTGCCCTCATTAACTCAGAGGGAAGTTAGGTAAGATGGGGAACAAAGGCAGTAAAGGCAGGATAGGGATCAGCAGTAGAAACAGCAAATCTCAGGCTGATATAGTTTTTTTTTGTCATCTCATAGAGGGCCCAAGGTCGTCCAGCTGGTTTTGTGCCTAAGGCAGAACTAGAATTCACGGTCTCTCAGTTTCTAGCCTGGTTCTTTAACCACTACGGCAGATTGTCTGTCAACTCAGTTGTTTTGCATACCCTAAGTCAGTGATGACGAACCTTTTAGAGACTGAGTGCCCAAACTGCAACCCAAAACCCACTTATGCATCGTCGAGTGCCAGGTGGGTGTGGCCCATTGGGTGGGCGTGGCCCATTGGGTGGGTGTGGCCATTGGGTGGGCGTGGCTGCGGTGGTAATGGCAGACTGGGTGGGACTAAAAAGTTCAGTCAATCAATTCCAACTTTGCAAGATCTTTTTTTTCCCGCGAGAAGTTGAAATTGACTGATTGAACCTTTTTTTTTTTTTTTTGCACACGGCGGCGGAGGCCAAAAGCGAAAAGGTTTTATAAAACCCAGCTGAAGGCCTAGGACTGGGGCGACGGCGCACGTGCCCACAGAGAGGGCTCTGAGTGCCACCTCTGGCACCCGTGCCATAGGTTCGCCACCACTGCCCTAAGTAAACAATTCTAGAAAAGAGTTCCATACCCAGGTATTTGGCTAACAGTTAAGCTAAGCTGTTAAATTGAACAGCTACTTCTCCCCTCCCCTTGTGCCACCACTCTGCTGAACACCAAAG
>NW_015389769.1:24603-52532 GCF_001527695.2 Protobothrops mucrosquamatus | reverse complement strand
GGCTTTAACTACCTCCATTATAGGTCACTTCTGCTTTCAGAGAAATTGCTCTGAGAACCAGGAGGAAGTAGGAACCATGGTATGCGAGGGCCAGAGATCTTACGGGGACTCAAGTACTCAGAATTGGGGAACCATGCACAGTATCGAACAAAATCCTTTTAATAACACGGTTCTACAGGGTCTTTGGGACAATGCATCCGAAGAATGGTTTGCCCCACACGGATTTTATTGGATATGTGGAAAATTTGCATATACCAGCCTACCTAGGAATTGGTGTGGTTCATGCGTATTGGGAAATATAAAGCCTAGCTTTTTCCTACTTCCTATTCCTCAAGGGGAAAAACTTGGAATAGCAGTATATGAGGAGAAGGGAGCTAGGAGAAAATGATCATTAAAAATTGGAAATTGGAAGGATAATGAATGGCCACCTGAACGCATAATACAGGTGTATGGACCTGCCACTTGGGCTGAAGATGGATCATGAGGATATAGGACTCCAATTTATATGCTGAATCGCATTATTAGGTTACAAGCGGTTCTGGAGATTATCACTAACGAGACAGCACTAGCATTAAATAAGTTGGCTAAACAAAATACCCAAATGAGGACTGCAATTTATCAAAATAGGCTAGCCTTGGATTATTTATTGGCAGAAGAAGGAGGGGTCTGTGGAAAATTTAATTTAACCAACTGTTGTCTGCAAATAGACGATGAAGGGAAAGCCATAGAAGAAATAACAAACAGGATGAGGAAAATAGCCCATGTACCGGTCCAAACCTGGACTGGAATACTTGATGAGGGGATCTTGGGAGGAATTTTTAGAAACTGGAAACAAGCTTTATTCATGTTAGCAGTTGTATTCTTTGGGTTAATGTGCTTACCCTGCTTGATCCCTATAATAAGAAGTATTGTACAAAACACAGTGGAGGGAATGGTAAATGCAACCAATAAGAGTGAGAAACAAATGCTGATGTTAAACAAGGTGACTGGACATGCTGCAATACTTGACTTTGAGAATGCTGAGGAGATCCGGGAAAGTTTAAAACCATTTGAAAAAAAATTGGAGAAGTTTAAAAATAAAACAGTCACAATTGATTAACAATAGAAAGATTAGCCAAGCCCTGCACGTAGGCACTAGATTCCAGGAGGCTTGGCTAGAAGACACACTTAACAAGACAAAAGGATGACAGAGGGAAGTTCGGAACGATGTAACCAAGGGGGGGGGGTGGAAACGATGTATTCTGGCTAGGCGGATCGGACAGATTGTGCCCCCGGAAGTCCTCTCAAATGGGACCTAAGGGGAGGGGATGGGGGCGTCGCGATAGGAGTGTATATAATGTTGTGAGTTTGAATATTTTGGTGTGGTCTCTGGGTTTAGAACTTCCTGTTGAAGTCTCTCACCAGGATCCACCGCGCTTTGCAAACTGCTTTTCTATTTTCTGTAGAATAAACTCTTTTTTTCTTACCAATCCAATTTTGTTGGTATTTTAATCACGTTTCCAACACAGGTGGGAGAAGGAAAACTGGTCCAGGCAGTGAAAAGGGAAGAGATAAAAGGGGGGGGGGCTTTGGAGATGAATGCTGCTTTGGGTGGATGCTTTGGTCTGCAGCATGTGTTTCCCTTTCTCCTCCTGCCTGCCTTTTCTGTTTCCTAGTGTGCCTCTGGAAAACCGGGAAGGGGGGGGGAAATGAATCTGCTCCTAGTGTAGAATCAAGAAGCTCCAAGGGGCCTTTTCTTGCAGTTGCTGCAGTAATGCCCCCCATTCTTCCTGCCATGGCTGCTGCACCAAAAGCAGTTGATTATTGCTCAGTGGAACCAGCAGTGGGGAGGGAGGAAGGAATGGATTTCCCTTCTGCTGCCTCTGCCTCAGTGGACAAGACCTCCTTCCAAAAATCTCTCCTAAGATTCTGGCAGGCACAGCCCCAGAACTGAGCTGCTGACTGAGCTGGGGTGGGGAGCTGGGGGGAGAAAAGAAGAGGAACCACTGACTAGCTCAGGGGTAGGCAACCTTGGCTCTTTTATGACTCGTAGACTTCAACTCCCAGAATTCCTGAGCCAGCATAGCTGGCTCAGGAATTCTGGGAGTTGAAGTCCACGAGTCATAAAAGAGCCAAGGTTGCCTATCCCTAGCTGGACCAGCTGAAATGACCCATTTTCTGAATCACATAATACTAGAAGAATAAAGGGGCTATATTTCCATAATTCACTAAGACTGCACACAAAAAAAGCAACATTGACATCAAGTTTAAAGTAATCAAGCTTTCATAAGTTGCACAAATGCAGCCATTCTGTTTTAATCCAATCTGCTTCAGCTACTGTAAACACAGACCTTCAGTATAACTATTATACTGAAATTATAACAGTATAATTTGTAACAATGAAAATACATCCTGCATATCAGATATTTACATTACGATTCATAACAGTAGCAAAATTAGTTATGAAGTAGCAACAAAAATAATTTTATGGTTGGGGGTCACCACAACATGAGGAACTGTATTAAAGGGTCGCGGCATTAGGAAGATTGAGAACCACTGATCTAGAGGGTTGAATATGGTGGAAAATAGATAATTTTTAGAAAATAAAATAACATTATAATTGAATGGGTAAGATGTGTAACAAGACTAATAGACTTTGGTATGAAAAGGGAAAAAGGGAGAAGTTGGGATAAGGGAAATTTTGGTCACCTAATATAAAATATTTGGAAATCGTAAATAACAGTGTTTTTTCTTTCTTTTTTCCCCTTTTTTTTGAATATTGATGGGAAATTAAAGTTTATGTATAGGCTAAAAAGTATTGATAAATGTAACAAAAAAAATTTTTTTTTCTCAGTTGAAAATAAGAATTCTGTTTGCCCAATATGAGATAATAGATATTACTAGAAAAAGAGAGGGCGTATTTGAGCTTCTAAAAATTAGACCTAAACTAAAAGATTTATGTATATTACTGATTTATTGGTTAACCCAGACAATACATATAATGGTTTTGATTTATTAGAGGGGATACTGTATTATTAATTAGATGGTTTAATGTGGTGGAAAATAGATAACTTTTAGAAAACAGAACAAGACTATATTCAAATAGATAAGATGTGTGTTTAGAATATTAGATTTTGTTATGAAAAGGGAAAAAGGAAGAAGTTGAGATAAGGGAAACTTTGGTTACCTAAAGCTTGGAAATTATAAATACCAAATGTTAATTTGAATATTGATGGGAAATTAAAGCTTGGGGAAAAAGCAATAACAGGACATTGATTGTATATAAGGATTGAATGCAAACACAAGGTATGTATAAGCTAAAAATTATTGATAAATGTAACAAAGATGTTTTTACTTAGTTGATAATAATAATAATAACTGTATTAGCCTAATATGAGATAGTAGATATTAAGGGAAAAAGAGAGGAAATATCTGATGTTGTAACTTGAGATTTATACTAAAGACTTATGTATGTTATTGAGCTATTGATTAACCCAGTCACCATGTTGCTTTTTAAATAATTGTAAAATTAGAAAATTAATAAAATATTATATAAAAAAAGAAAGTTATGTACAAAGCTGTGCTACCTGTGACGCTATGAAAAAGCCTCCTGGCAAGCCTCCTGGTCTGTTGCAACAAGTGGCAGATCCTTCCCAGCCTTGGGAGGAAATAGCCATGGACCTTATTGTAGAATTGCCAGAAAGAAGGGGGAGCACAGTGATCTGGACTGTCATTGATCTTTTCTCGAAGCAAGCTCACTTCATCGCTTGTTCGGGACTCCCGTCTGCCCAAAAGCTAGCCAGGTTGGTTTTAAAACACCTCTGTCGACTCCATGGGGCACCGAAACGGATTATATCAGATAGAGGGGTTTAATTTACTGCAAAATTCTGGAGGGAGTTTGTGAAACTCATTGGGTCTACACAGGGGCTTTCATCTGCTTTTCATCCGAGTACGAATGGATCGGCTGAACGTTCGAACACAGTGGTGGAACAATACCTTAGATGTTATGTTAATTACCAACAGACTAACTGGGCAGACCTCCTGCCTTTTGCCGAGGTGGCGTACAACAACACTGTACACAGTAGCACTGGACTTATGCCATTTAAAATGGCTACTGGTCAGGATTTTGTCCCTATGCCCGAATACCCCCAGGAACCTCCTGCTTCGCAAACCTTACATCAGTGGGTGACCTCTTTGCAAGGGGTTTGGGCCAATGTGAAAAAAGCTGCAAAGACATACAAGGAACAGGCTGATAAAAAGCGATCTCCCCAGAAGCCATTTGATGTGGGGGAGAAGGTTTATCTTTCCAGAAAATATCTAAGATTAAAATTACCGAGTAAATTGGGACCTAAGTTCCTTGGCCCCTTTCCCCTAGTAAAAATTATAAATCCTGTCACAGTCCAATTGCAACTCACCCTGTTTTCCATTGCAGCTTGTTAAAGCCGGTCACAGAATCGTCCTTACGGCCGATTCCCAAAAAAGAACCCGGCCCCATTCTGGTAGAGGGAGAGACTCATTATGAGGTAAAATGTATTCTTGACTCCACATTGTATAAGGGTAAATTACAATATCTGGTCCAGTGGAAGGGCTACCCTTTATCGGAGGCTACCTGGGTAAAAAGTACTGACGTGAAAGCAGACAGATTGATTCAGAGGTTTTATGATAAATATCCACATAAACCCAGGGAGGATTCTTAACTTGCATTTTGTTTCATTTGCAGGACTTGCTTTCTTCCTAGGGGGTCCGACTGTCAACTCTACAACAAACCTGGCTGCAGCCATTTTGCTTGTTCTAGGTTGCCACAAGAACGGGAGGGGGTGTGCAGGATTTTTACTAGTCTAAAAATTTTACTGTCCCTTGGGAACTAAGGTCATTTCTGTCAGTTAGATGGGGGGGGCACATGAGCATCTGGTTAGAAAGCCTGCCAAACTGTTCTATTGGGGAACGTAGCTGATTGCATTGCATTGGGGTGGGAAGTTCAACTTTGTAATATTGTCTCTCTTTGAAGGGGATTTCAGACTTGGTTTCACTTTTGACTGTGCCGATACTATGTAACCAATAAACATGTTCTTTGAGGAAATCTCAAGCCTCGGAGTTCTGATTTATTTGGTCTTGTCTATTGGAACCTTGATACCAGGAGCCTGCCCACTTGCCTGGTTTGCGGTCGTACCGGTGCCGCCGCCACAATGTGAGGTGAGGCAGGTGGGGGGTGGAGCTGCCCCACGTGCCCCGTACCCGCTTACCTCAGGGCCCCTGCAGCCAGGCCAGTCCCCGCTCAGTGACCTCCCCCTGCACGTTCAATGACCTGGCTGCCCGCCCGCCTCTTCTGTTCTCTCCCCTACTGAGCCAGACTGCCACGCTACAGAGGTTGGGCAGGGGAGACTCAGTCCCCTTACCCGGTCCCCCTCCGGTGTTTTGGATCCAGGGGGGAGTGATGGTGAAAGGCTCCACCAACGCTACACAACAGCCGCATCTGCTGATGGAGGGGGTTTCTTCAATCCCAGCCCCCCCGCTTCGCCCCAAAGATCACCTGCCAGGCAGCATCTGCTTTGTCCTTCACCAACTCTCCCATGGCTTGCGCCGTGGCCAGGCGGTGCAAGCCTCCGCTGCCACCTCCCTCTGACTGCCAGACACCCGCCTAAGCCAGGTGTGTGGCAGGGGAGACTTGCGCCGCCTGGTCCTTTGGCTGCCCCCGCCTGTCAGTGCTGCTCTCCTCGCCTGAAGGCATGTTCTGCCAGCACTGCCCTCACCTCCTGAGTGTCTGCCCTGGGAAGCCCTGTAAGCCGTGGGGTGTGCAGGATTTTTACTAGTCTAAAATTTTTACTGTCCCTTGGGAACTAAGGTCATTTCTGTCAGTTAGATGGGGGGGGGCACATGAGCATCTGGTTAGAAAGCCTGCCAAACTGTTCTATTGGGGAACGTAGCTGATTGCATTGCATTGGGGTGGGAAGTTCAACTTTGTAATATTGTCTCTCTTTGAAGGGGATTTCAGACTTGGTTTCACTTTTGACCGTGCCGATACTATGTAACCAATAAACATGTTCTTTGAGGAAATCTCAAGCCTCGGAGTTCTGATTTATTTGGTCTTGTCTGTCGGAACCTTGACAGGAGATTCTTCTGGTTGGGTTAGATTGGGCAGTAGGAGTTTGTTAGATGTATGCTGCTTCTTTCTTTGATTATTGTGACATACCTCCATTTGTCTTCCTTCAAGGGTTTATCAGCAGGGTCAAATCCTCTCATTTGTTCATTATTTGGTTTGATTTGGGTATAGCTTTCTTGCGTAGGTTGGAGTTTGGCTAGAGTTGCCTCTAGATCCCTTTTTCCTCTAGTAGTCCGCATAGTTTACATTTAATACATGAACAATTTGAGTGTTCTTTGGGCATAAGCACATACATGGAACATGTATTGCATACCACAATAGTACCAATCACCTGTTCCATGAATTTGTTGTTTGAAAATCCCTTTTTTGGTTGGTTGATGTGCTTTGTTGTTAGCCATGTTTCTACCTTCTCTGTTCTAGGTCCGTGGTGGCGAACCTATGGCACTTGTGCCACAGGTGGCACGCAGAGCCCTCTCTGTGGGCACGCGCGCCGTCGCCCCAGTCCTAGGCCTTTAGCTGGGTTTTAGAAAACCTTTTCGCTTTAGGCCTCCGCCACCATGTGCAAAAAAAAAAGGTTAAATCAATCAATTTCAACTTCTTGCGGAAAAAAAAAGATCTCGCAAACTTGGGATTGATTGAACTTTTTAGTCCCACCCAGTCTGCCATTACCACCGCAGCCACGCCCACCCAATGGGCCCACCCCCACCCAATGCGCCACGCCTAACTGGCACCCGACAGTACATAAGTGGGTTTTGGGTTGCAGTTTGGGCACTCAGTCTCTAAAAGGTTCGCCATCACTGTTCTAGGTAATTATGCCTATTTTTTTCTATCCTTTTTTCTGTGCTTTTTTCTACCTTGTTATTTAACTTGCTTACTATTATGTTAGTTTTATTTATCCTTTTCTTCCTTATATTTTTTTTAAAGTTTTTGAGCTCCAATTCCTCCCTACCTTATTATTTAAGATTTGCCTCTTTGTTAATCTTATTCTTCCTTTATTTCTAATGTTCCACTCTTGTCCTTATCATTTGCCTATTTATTTATCTTTTATTTTCTGTCCTGTATTTATTTTTATTCTCTATCGGGGTCTTTCCTCTTTTCCTATTGGGACTTCAAGCTTAATTGTTGCTTTCATTTCCATCATTTGCTGCTTCAGCTTCTTGTCATTTTCTCTGCCAGCTCCGTTCTGTCTTTCTGTGCTCAGGTCTTTTCAGCCTCGTCTCTTGCTCTGGTCAGCTCTCTCGGCCTGCCACTCAGCTTTCTGGTCGGCTCACCTCCGCTGTCTGGTCTGCTCCACTCAGCCTGCCACACAGCTTTAGAGATCTGCTGTGCTGCTTGTCTCTACTACTGCGTTTCTCCCCTCAACCAATTCTGCTGCTGCGTTTTTCCCCTCCAGATTCTGCCACCACCAATTTCTCACAGCCACGGGTACCCTTCGTTGGATGAGGTGCTCCAGGCCGTCCTCCGCCAGATGGGCCACTGGGAAGGGCTGCCGTCCTAGCAGGAGGCAGTGGGGCTGCTGATCTCGCTGGGGAGGGAATGCTGATCATGTCTTCCACAAGCCCTCCACCTGGGGCAGGTCACTGGCCATAGTAAGCTCACCTCTCCTCTCCACAATTGGCTGTCCTCCCTGCTCTGCTATCTCACCAGCTCGCCTCTTTGTTTTCTGCTTTGCCCTCAGTCAGGTCTCCTCTCTGCCCCACAGCTGATTCTTCTCTCAACTCTGCAGTCACTCACCAGCTCGCCTCTTTGTTCTCTGCCAGTTCATTTTGCTGCCTCTCCGCTCACCTCAATTCAATGGGCCTCTGGTTTCTTGAGTAGGCCTCTCGGGTGCAGCTGGGCTTCTCTCAGTAGGCAAGTTCACTGCAGGCTGCTGCCCTTGATGTTGTTTTCCTCCTAATTTTTCCAATCTTTTCTCTCCTTTTCCCTTCTCCAGTCTTTTTTCTTTTTCTATGACTTATCTTTCCCTCTCCACCTCTCCGCCTACTGTTTTGTCTTAGTTTAATAGCAACTTTTCTCCCCGCGATGTAACCATGCCCCCTTTGTTGCTGCTATCTTGAAAACACCCCTTTGTTTGGCATGATCATTTTTTGATGTTCCCTCCCCTATTTTGAAGATGGGGACCACATCAGCTCTTTTCCAGTCGTCAAGTAGTCCAAGAACTTTGAAAGATATGTTTCAATAGTTCTGAAATCATGTCTGCCAGTTCCTTCAGAGCTCTGCGATGTAGTCCGTCAGGACCCAGTGATTTGAATCCGTCTAGAGCTGACAGGTGATCTCTTACTTTATTTTTACACATTTTAACTTGCTATCAGGGCCCACTTCAAAACCTCATCCCAAGAAAGCAGGACTCTTGGAAACAGTTTCTTACCAAAAGGAACTTTTATTAGGAGAAGCTGATAGCAGGCATGATAGGCAGGATCTGAGGGTTTCCCGCTCAGATCAATGGGTTAAAAGAGTCCCAAGCATAACCCCACCCCAATAGTTCATCCGGTCAGTTTGAATGGGCCAATCCCAAGGTGTTAAGTCCACTGTGGGAAAGGAGCTGATAACGGGGTCCTTTCCCATGCTTTTGAAGATATTGTTGGGTCTTCGCACCTTCCCTTCCGCAGCGAGAAATAAGCCAGACGGCCGAAGGCACATTCCTTTCTCACCCCAAGGTAACTTCAAGGGAGAGACAGTTCAAAGAGTAAGTATGTAGGAACAATGGAAAGGATACATTGTAGCAAAGCAGAATAGCATACCACAGAGCCTTGCCCCCTCCCCCTCAGAATGACAGAACCCTCAGAAAGAAATGAATTAGGAAAGAAATGAGATAGATCCCCTCCTAGGAAAAGAATGGGTTCTGACACTTGCATTGCTAACCTTTCATTTATAGTTCTGTTTTTGGTAAGTTGAGTAGTGTTTTCTTTTTGCGTGAAGACAGATGCGAAATATGAATTAAGCAGTTCTTTCTTTCTTCTCCTATCTGTGGACCGATTGTTTCTTTGACTTTTTTCTTGTTTTTTATGAGTTGAAACTTTTTAAAATTGTTTTTGACATTTGTTGCAAATCTTACTTCGTTCAAAGCCTTAGCTTTCCTAACTTCATCTTTGCAAGTTCCACCTATTTGTTGGTATTCTGCCTTAGTTATGTGTCCCTCTTTCCATTTTTTTGTACTTGTCCTTTTTTTTTATCTCAGTTGGTCTGAGAGTTCTTTCTGCAACCATGCTGTTTTTTTCTTGGTTTTCTTGGTTTTCTTTTTTAGTGGTATTAAACTGGACTTGGCTTTTATAATGGTATTTTTCAGAGTTTCCCAAGCTTCTTGAGTTGATTTGCCCTTTAAGATTTTCATCCATGGGATCCTACCCATGCTCTCTCTGAGTTTGTTAAAATAAGTTATTTTAAAGTCTAAAACACTGGTTTGGTTATGTTCTGTTGCTTGTGTCTGTTTTATTTTGAATTCTAATATGACATGGTCACTCTCCCCTAAAGTTCCTGCAAGGTCAATCCCCTCTATCATTTCTTCTCTGTCTCTTCTCTATCATCATTTCTGAAGCTCCGTAACTTTAAAAATGGCATGGAGGGAGGAGTCAGTAACACTGGTTGACCACAAGAGGGAGCCAAAAGACTATGATATGGTTAACCATTCCTTTTTTTTACTAGTTTTGCAAATCATTGGACTTATAATAATTTACAGTTATAATTTATAACTTTAAAGTGTTTAACTTCAAATTTTAAGCTTTATTTACACATTAGAAATGGCAACCAGGAAGAGAATGGAGAAGACTGAAAGATTATCAGGAGATTTAGAACTCTTAAAACCATTTTTGGATGAATATACAGCCAAAACACATGAGTTAATTCAGAACGTGGGAAGAAGTATTGAGGCTAAATTTGATGCTTTGGCAAAAGAGCTGTGTGGTGAAATGCAACACTTGACTGGAGAGATTAAGAAGGTGGAAGTGAGAATTGACCTTTTGGAACATGAGATGGAGAAAGTAAATAATTTGCTGGAAGCTGATTTGGATCAAAATGCAATTTTGGAATGTCAGATAAAACAGTTCCAATTAAGATTTTGAGCTATTCTGGTTGATTTCTGGTTGTCGCCGGGTAAAGACCTTGGGGAGAGATTATCCACTCCCCGGGTCTGGAATTCCTTTGCTGGCGGGCCCGTTTGGGCTAAAAATCACCCTGGAGGGGTGGCTACTGAAGGGTGAATATTTGGGGAATGGGAGCTGGCAGTAGCCGGCTCTCTGAACCCAAAACAGCCCCTGGAACCAGCAGAAGAAAGGAGGATCGCATTTATGCGAGCCCCCATTAACAGCCGATCGTCGGGAACAGAAAACAACTGATTTTGACAGCAAGCAGCTGGTCCGGTGAGACTCTTTTCTGCTCTTTGGTGACTTTTGGTGGAAGTACCTATCTTTAATGAAAAGCTGGAAGCTTGGGGGGGGGAGGAGGTTTTTTTCCCACCCCCCTCTCGCATAGGCGGCGTTTTAAGCAACTCCATTGCTAAGGAAGAAATTTAATTGGGACTATTTTAAATTGGGCCTCTGGCTGGAGAAATCTAAAAAATTAAAGAGGATTTAGTTGGAAAGCTAACCTAATTATTTTTTCTTTGCTATAACTTCTAAAACTCTTGTTTTCATTCAAAAAAAACCCTCAGGAAAGAAGATTCAGTGCTTCCCTGGTGGTTACAAGGTTACAAGATAATATTTTTTTTATTCTTCCCTTGGTTTCTTGTGGATTCAATAGAAACTTGGCTGAATGCCCAGACAGTTGGCTGAATGCCCAGACATTCTTATCTTTGTTTAGAGCAGTGGTTCTCAACCTATGGGTCGGGACCCCATTTGGGGTCGATCGACCATTTCATGGGGGTCGCCAAGCAAGCCTGTCTGCCATTTTTTTTGTCCGCCATTTTTCCCCCCCTTTTCCGGTGGGTGCCTTACCTCCCTTGGGCTGGGCCAGCTGGTGGTCGGCCTGCTCCGTCTCTGCCGCTTGCCAGCTACGCCTCGGCCGGTGCAGGGGGCGGAACCACGCATGCTCGGCGCTCCCGGGCAGGGAAAGTCCTCGACTTACGACTGGTTTAGTCCTCGACTTACGACTGGTTTAGTCCTCGACTTACAACCGGTTTAGTCCTCGACTTACGACCGGTTGGGGTCGCGGCATTAAAAAGGTTGAGAACCACTGGTTTAGAGGTTACTGTGAGAGACTGTTCAGCTCTCTATCTGACAGCCTGGCTAGCTGTATATTTCCCATAGCAAAGGAAAATACAAGGGAAGAAGGAAAATCTTGTCTTTGCTTTTTCTGGAATTAAAGTTTGATTGGATTATAATTTGGACTTTATTCATTTTTTCTTACAACTTTTAGTTTTATTTTTACTTTTATTTTTTGGGCTGTTTATTTGAAGTCTCCTACTACTGCCTCCCCTTTGGGTGGGGTCAGTGAACTGGATAATAGACCCCTATGTTTAACAACTATTCAGACGATGGAAATCTGACTTGTGGCGACTCCATTTCGGGGAGTCCTTATGGATTACTAACCCTATATTCAGGACTTTTTGGATTACAAATCTGGACAGAGTGAAAACTTTGGACCTTTGGACAATTCCTTGAAGCCAGGACTGAGAGATAGAAGCAGACTAGAATGTTTTTCTTCTTCCTACTTCCCCCTGTATGGGGAAATCTATTGGATTATAAGAGACTACAAACAAAGAATATAAGACCTATTGGAGGCGAATTTAAAGGGCATATGGTAATATTGGTTGTAAGATTGGAGGGTTTATACAAAATTGAAAATAGGGGTATACACTAGAACTGAGAAAGCTTGCGAGGGTGGGAACAAAAATTAGTGTCTCTAATTTAGCTAAACCTAGCAAAAAACCATCGTCAGCTCCTTCCTCTACTACCCCCAGTCTTGTGTATCAGAGATCAATTGATGCAATGCTACAGCAAGAAAAAAACAATACTTTTCAGAAGGATATGCAAACCACATTACAATGCATTCAGGAGGCTAGTAGTAGTAGTAGTAGTAGTAGTAGTAGTAGTAGTAGTAGTAGTAGTAGTAGTAGTAAAGTTGGAAGGGATCTTGTAGGTCATCTAGTCCAACCCCCTGCTCAGGCAGGAAACCCTATACCATTTCAGACAAATGGCTGTCCAGTCTCTTCTTAAAAACTTCCAGTGTTGGAGCATTCACTGCTTCTGGAGGCAGGTTGTTCCACTGGTTAATTGTTCTAACTGTCAGGAAGTTTCTCCTTCGTTCTAGGTTGCTTCTCTCCTTGATTAGTTTCCAT
This sequence comes from Protobothrops mucrosquamatus, assembly GCF_001527695.2. NCBI lineage: Eukaryota > Metazoa > Chordata > Lepidosauria > Squamata > Viperidae > Protobothrops > Protobothrops mucrosquamatus. The sequence goes on along the minus strand of NW_015389769.1, from coordinate 40,182 downwards.
CCGTTGCTTCTCGTCCTGCCTTCAGGCGCTTTGGAGAATAGCTTGACTCCCTCTTCTCTGTGGCAGCCCCTGAGATATTGGAACACTGCTATCATGTCCCCCTTCATCCTTCTCTTCATTAAACTAGACATACCCAATTCCAGCAACCATTCCTTATATGTTTTAGCCTCCAGACCTCTAATCATCTTTGTTGCTCTTCTCTGTACTCTTTCTAGAGTCTCAACATCTTTTTTACATCGTGGTGACCAAAACTGGATGCAGTATTCCAAGTGTGGCCTTACCAAGGCATTGTAAAGTGGTATTAATACTTCACATGATCTTGATTCTATCCCTCTGTTAATGCAGCCTAGCACTGTGTTGGCTTTTTTGGTAGCTGCAGCACACTGCTGGCTCATATTTAAGTGATTGTCCACTAGGACAGCGGCCATTAATGGTGACGGGGGTGGTGGTACCTTGCCTCCTGCTGCTTTAAGGCGGCAGCGGTGTCTGAAGCTACCTCAGCTGGCCGCTGGCCTCAGCAGGCCCCAATGAGGCAGCATTCATACTCATCGGCTGCCCAGCCTCTTGGGGCTGTGGCAATGGTGGGGGGGGGGCGGCCTGGTGTCTGAAGCTGCCTCAGCTGGCCGCTGGCCTCAGCAGGCCCCAACAAGGCAGCATTCACACACTCACCGGCTGCCCAGCCTTGTGGCGGCAGCAAGGGGTGGGCGTGCGCCAGAATGTGAAAAATGGTCTTAAGTCACTTTTTAAAGTGCCATTGTCACTTCAAACAATCACTAAGTGAATCGTTGTAAGGTGAGGACTACTGTACTTTATCACTTTTTTCCTTTTGGGGGGGTCATCAAGTTTACATCAAGCTTTTGACACCTTGCTAGGCAACTGGAAAAGCCCTGTTAGAGTACCCGGATTGCAGCTGCTTTCTTGCAGGTATGTGGAATGGCGTGGGACCCACAGGGTTTGCGAAGTTAAGTGAGGGAGGTGGTTACAGCTTATTAGGAAAGATAAAATAGACAACCAAGAATACTTTATTGACCATTCTTCATCCAGATTTTATATCAGTTGCATCTGCTAATACAGGCGTTCTGCTTCAGATTTCTCTGCTATTTTCAGTATCTGGTAAAATGAATGAGTACTTTTCCAACAACCTGTAAGGATCCACCTCAATCTACACTTTAAGAAAACAGAACTCTTGGAAAACGTCTCTTCCAACAAAAAATTTTATTAAGAGAAATTGACTGTAGGCATGCTAGACAGGATCTGAGGGATCCCCCCACCATTCAATGTTTTAAAGTGTTCCCAAGCAGCCCCCCACCCCGCAGTTCTTCCGGGCGATTCAAACTAGCAAAATTCTAGGTGTTAACTCCAGGAAAGATATCGTCAGTCCGGCTCCGTTGGCACGATCACTCACCCTCTCTTTCCCCAGATCCCAGGCATTGCAATTTTCCCTTTTCCCTTGCTGCCGGCAGAGGAGAAGTTCAGAGGGAGGCAGATGGCCACATTGTTATGGTTAGTACACCAGAAGTGAATCAACAAAAGGTTACTTTGTAGTGAATAGAGGAAGTGAAAGTCATAAAGGTCCCATGCTTACCCCCCTCCCCCTTAGTAGTATGACAGAATCCAGGAGAGAGGAAGAATTGGTTTTTATATCAGAGCAGGTAGATAGAAATGAAATATAATTGGATTCTGACACAACCTGTAAAATCCAAGGCACTGCTTTCATTGTTTAATTCCCCACTCCTAGATTGTTGATTCACGGAATATCCATTTCTTTAGTGTTAACTAATAGTGTTAGTTATTTAGAGATAGATTTGTACTGGCTGCTTCATTTTTTTTAATTTTGTTTTTTTGTAGACTCCAAGTCTTGTACACCCACCCAAAAATGACTACAGCCAAAAAATCAAAAACAGATAGTGGAAGATCATTCCAAGAGGCTTGGACACAGTCATTTGGAGTGATTGAACGCAGTGGGGAAGCATTATGTGTTCTATGCAACGAAAGTGTTGTGTGTCGCACATCAAGTGTCAGACGGCACTTTGAAACCAACCACAAAAATGTTGCCCAATTTGGTGATAATGAAAGAAAAGAGTTTCTTGAAGGGAAATTGAGGAGCTATCATTCCCAACATCTTAGTTTTTCCAACTATCTTTCCAGAACGAATCATCTGACAGCTGCCAGTTTTAAAATTTCACTGTGCATAGCAAAACATGGTAAGCCCCTCTCTGATGGGGATATTATCAAAACGGCCATGTTGTCTGGGAGTGATTCTCTTTTTCATGATTTCCCAAACAAGGATAAAATTATTCAACGCATCTCTGAGATGCCACTGAGCAGATATACTGTTAAAGATCGAGTCCAGCGCATGGCAACTGATGTTAGTCAGCAGCTCACCACTGACTTAGAAAAGGCAGCCTGTTACTCCATGTGCTTGGCTGAAAGCGCAGATATAAATAATCATGCAAGGCTAGCAGTAATTTTGCGTTATGCTGTTGGTGACATCATGAGAAAAGAGCTGCTGAAACTGATGTCTTTGCCTGAAAGAACACAAGGTGTAGATATCTACAATGCTGTGAAGGAAGCTTTTTTATCACAAGACATAAGACCAGAAAAGGTGGTTTCAATTACAAGTGATGGAGCACCTTCTACGGTGGGGGCAACATCTGGTTTCATAATTGTTTCTCCAAGAAACAAAACATAAAGTAATTCAATTCCATTGCATCATTCACCAGGAAGCTCTTTGTGCCAGGGAAAGCAACAAAAAATTTGACGATGTCCTCAAAGACGTCATAAAAATAGTGAATTACATCATGGTTCGTGCTCTGAATTGTCGGCAGTTTCAAGTACTTCTTGAGGAGGTTCAGGCACAGTATTGATTGATTATTTATGTATAATAATGTCCAGTGGCTGAGCAGAGGATGAACCTGGAGAGATTTGTGGCCTGCTTGAATGAAATTCGGCTGTTTATGCATGAGAAAGGGCAAGAATATCCACAGCTCACTGATATGGCCTGGCTTACCAACCTCATCTTTTTTACAGACTTTACACACCACTTTAGTCTGCTGAACAAACAATTACAAGGTGCAGGGAAAACAGCAGAAAGGATGTTTTGTGATATCAAAACATTTGAGAGAAAACTGCAGGTTTTTGAAAGAGACCTTGAAAATGGGCAGCTGAAATATTTTCCTAGTCTAAAAGTTCATTTAGAAAATTCTACACCATTTGCAGACAATCCTACAAGCCATCAGGAAATCTACAAGGAATTTTCTAGCATTGTAGCAGCTGCAAAGGTAAATTTTAGTAACAGATTTTCACAGTTCTGTAAGATGGAGACAACCCTGTGTTTTCTTACTTCTCCAGATAAAGCCAAATTTGAAGAACTTGATCTTTCCTGCTTAGAGTGGTTAGATTTAGGAAATCTAGAAATGGAGCTACTGGAATTTCAGGAAAATACTATCTGGAAAAATAAATTCTGTGACCTGCGTGAAACACTAGAGAAGATGGAAGGGATGACAAAGGACAGCACAGTTAGTGCTGAGAACGAAATCCTCAAAGTGTGGAATTCTCTGCCAGATAGTTTTAAATCCATGAAAGCACTTGGGATTGCTTTCCTTACTTTGTTTGGACCATCTTACGCTTGTGAGCAGCTGTTTTCAGCTTTGAATTATATAAAATCTGACACCAGAAGCAGACTAACAGATGACCTGAGTGCTGCATGTGTTGCTCTCAAACTTACAAACTATGAGCCAAGGATAGATAAATTATCAGCAGGCATACAACAGCAAAAATCACATTAATTCTTTAAAAGCATGCCAAATGCAAACTTACTTTTCAATAAAAACTTGTTTGTATCATTGAAAGCTCTGTTGTTGTGTTTTTGGGAGGTGGAGTGAGTGGGGGATTTTTACTTTTTTCCTCATTTTGCTCTTTTAAAAAGAACGCGCCCCAACGCCCCCCTGCATAGCCAGAAGCCTTGCGCCATCGCCGTTCTCCTGCCGCACTCCCCTAGCCCCTTTCCCTTCCTTTGAAACAACCCCCCCAATCCTCCCGTTCCTTCCTTCTGAATTAAAACGGTCTTTACATATTTAACCTTCAGAAGGAAGTGGGGAAGAAAACCATTGCGAGACACTCTTCTGCTTTAACTTTTTTTCCTTGTCGCTTTTTGGAGTTTTCATCCTGCTTTCGTGAGAGGGCAGCGTTTGGGAGGGGGTGTAGCTGCCCTTCTCCTCCAAGCCATCAGCTGAGCAAGATGCCCGCCTGCCTGCGCTCTTCCCCCTGTCGGAGGCTTTCATTGAGGATTGGTGGGGGGGGCTGTTTGGTTTTTATTCCCCTCCCATCTGCTGGGTGGTTGCAGCAGGTTTTGGTCTCTTCTGTCGTGCTTTGAGGTTACCCATGAAGCACGTTTGTTTTGGGGGAGGATCCCCACTCTGGTTGCTAAGCTTGCTTAAACCCTCTTCCACCTCCTGCTCCTCACCGGAGCCCCCCTTTGTCTGCAACCAGCCCCTGCCCTCGGCCTTGCCTTGCCACACGGCAATGGTACCCTTGCCCTGCCCCCTCCCTTGCCTCACCTCACCCTGCAGGACGAGAGTCCTACCCGCTGCCCCACCCACCAGAGAACCCCTGGATCTCCTCCAATCCTGCCCGGCCCCCACAGGCATCCCTCCCCAGGAGCAACATCGAGGTGGCCACGCCCACCCATGCTGCCATGACTACCATAGCCACGCCCGTGGAACCCGGCGATACATAAGTGGGTTTCAGGTTGTACTTTGGGCACTCGGTCGCTAAAAGGTTCGCCACCACTGAATTAGAGGATTCAGTAGCAGTTTCAGAAATGGAAAAGGCATCTTATTTTTTAAGATTTCAGAATATAATGGAAGACAAGGAGGAGGACCTTGTGGACCTGATGCTAGAACTATTGGCTGGTGTGCTAGAAGTGGGGAAGCAAGAAAAATATATCAAATATTCAGAGTTAACTCAAGCTACACAAGAAGAAACAAAGTCCCCAGAGAGATCCATGTCAGATTTGTTAAAACAGAGGTCCCCAACCTTTTGGGCACCAGGGACCGGTTCCGTGGAGAAAGATTTTTCCACGGACCGGAGTGTGTGGTTTTGTGTGCTGCCTGCATCCCACCGATGGTGCTTTTCTTGTTTGTACGGACTGGTTGCTGGCATGCTGCGGCCCGCTATCTGTCCACAGATCGGGGTTTGGGGACCCGTGTTAAAAGATCAATAAGAGACGAAATACTGAGAAGAGAGATGATCCATTGCAATAAAAGGGAAACGAAATTGTGGTTTTGAAGCAGATACCTAGGAGGATAAGGGATTCACGAAGAGAATATCAATTTTTGACTAAAAAATTAATCAAGACAGGCCAGAAGGGATACTAATCAATTGGGATACAAAAAGATACAGATTGGATTCCATCTTCAAAGCAAGGGAATTTTATGACAGATACAGAGCTTTTCTCGAAGAAGGAAACTCAGAACTTCAATCAGAAGGGGAATTTAGAAAACAGGAAGAGACAGCATTAAAAGGGGCAGTCAAACAAAGAGAAGTGGAAGAAATAGAAACTACAAACCAAGAAGGGGCTAAAGGGAAAGAACAGAGACAAACTAGAACAACTAGGAGAATAAATTCTAAATATAATTGAAGAAGATGGAAAAGGACAATGGGATACTTTCAATAAATATAAATGGACTGAATACCCCCACAAAGAGGAAAAAAGTCTTTATACGATTACAAAAGTTAAACATGGATATAGTCTGTCTCCAAGAAACGCATATAAAAAGACAACATTATAAATTTCTGGAATGCCCGAAAATTGGGAAACTTTATTTCTCACTAGCACAACAAAAGAAAAGAGGAGTAGCTTTATATATCAAAGAAACAATGAACTCCAAACAAATCTACTCGGATGTAGAAGGAAGAATACTAATGGTAGAAATAACGATAAATCAAAAACAGACATTTATGGTAGGAATTTATGCACCTAATAATAAACAAGAACTTTATCAAAGACTACACAAGAAAATAGTTCCATCAGACTTTCTAACTTCGCGCGAGATCTCAAGAAGTTAGAAAGTCTGATGGAACTTTTTTTTTTACCCATAGTCCCACAAACATGCGGCGAAGGCTGAGAATCGAACGGAGAAACGGAATGCAGCTGAAAGGCAGGTTGGTAAAAAAAACGCTTGGGGGAGGCAAGGGCATCTAGGCGGGCGTCGCAATCTTACCCTGTATGGTGGCGGGAGAGTGGGGCACTTGCCCTTCCCATGCCAGGCCAGCTGCAGCCCCAGGGGTGCTCCTCCTCCTCCGATCACTCGTCGCCCCCCTCCACATCTTCAGTGAGCAGTGCAGGGTTAACGGCAGGCGCGGGGGACCCGGGAGGAGCTGTGCAAAGCAGGCGGAGGGGAGGCCGGGCAGATTGCAGGCGCCGCTCCTCGCCTCCTCCGCTGCTTTGGCCAAAGTGACCCAGCCGTCGCCGCCGCAGCCCCGCCCAGCTCTGCCGCTGCCATGCTGCTGCCCCGCTCCGGCCCCGGGCAGCGCCTCTGGCCCTGCGCGGCTACCCCACTCGTGCCAGCGATCTGCCTCTGCGCCGCTGCAGTCCCGCCCGGCTCTGCTGCTGCCATGCCGCTGCCCCGCTCCAGCCCCGGGCAGTGCCTCTGCCCTGAGCGGCTGCCCCGCTCGCGCCCGCTCTGAGCCCGCGATCGACCTCTGCGCCACCGCAGGATGGTGCAGAAGTCGCGCAACGGGGGCGTGTATCTGGGCAGCTCGGGCGAGGTGGTGGGCTTCGTGGGGCTGGACCCCGGTGCCCCCCCGAGTCCTCCCTTTTAATAGAAGCTGAAGAAATGGCTCAACAAATCAAAAGAGCAAAACAAAACTTTTTTGAAAATGCTAATAAGCCGGGGAGATGGTTGACTTATAAACTGAAAAAAGAGAAGAAATTGATAAACAAGTTACAAGACGTGAGAGGCGATTTACAATGTCAAAATGATGCAATAAAAAAATAATTAAAGAATGTTATGAAACACTTATAATATAGAAGAAATTCCTCAGGAAAAAATAAGGCAATATTTAGAAAATGCAAAGCTACCAAAAATTTCAGAGAATTTTAAAAATATGCTAGATGGTAAAATAACAGCGATGGACTTGACAGAAGCTATAAAAAGACAAAAAAATGATAAGACACCAGGCCCAGATAGGCTACTGGCAGAATTTTATAAATGTTTACAAGATACATTAATTTTACCAATGCAAGAAGTGTGTAATGAGGTATTACTAACAGCCAAGCTACCAAATACATGGATAGAAGCCAATTGTCAACTTTAGAATGAGCATGGTTGCAGCCATCTTTTTCCTTCTCATTCCTAGTTGCCACATAGCATGGAGGGAGGTGGTTTGCCAGGTGTTACGCTAGACAAAACAGGCTTTCTCTCTCCGACTTTCTCTCATGGGAACCAAGGTCATCGGCTACTCCCAAGACTGCAGGCTGGGCGTTTCACGAAAAGCCCGCCAACAAGCTGAGTGGGAAAACGTAGTTGCTTGCATAGTTTTGAGGGTGGGATTTCTTACCTTTTTATTGGGGAATTGTTATGCATCTCTTCAGACTTGGTTTCTCTTTTGAAGTACCGATACTCTGTATCAATAAACATGTTCTTTGAGGAATTTGCAAGCCTCGGAGCTCTGCTTTATTTGTCTCTGTCGATCAGAACCTTGACACCAATATTACACTAATACCCAAAGAAGACTCAGACTTAACCCTGATAAAGAATTACAGACCAATATCTCTACTAAATGTGGATTATAAAGTCTTTGCTTGAATAATAGCAGAAAGACTAAAAAGAGATTCTTGAGTGAATTTATACATTCAGACCAAAATGGATTCTTACCAAAGAGACAAATGAAGAATAATTTAAGAATGGTTTTAGACACATTGGAATATTACAAAATGCACCCAGGGAAACAAATGGCTTTGATCTTTTTAGACACACAGAAAGCTTTTGATAATGTTAATTGGCAATTTATGGTTCAACAACTAAATTATATGGACTTTGGAGAAAATTTTATGAATATAATTCAAACAATTTATCATAGACAAATGGCTAAAATAATCGTGAATGGAGATTTCACGGAGAGCTTCAATATTAAAAAAGGCACAAGACAAGGGTGCCCATTATCCCCATTATCCCCGAAGGGATCTTATTGTGCTTATGATTTTATTATGCTTAAGCTTGATAATAGTAGTTTTATTTTGTAGCTATTTTATATAATTTTTTTATATGCAAGCAGCTTTATAGATAGAAAGAAGTGTGTTATGTACAGTATATTGAAAAAGTAAATGTCTCACGCTAAATATACAGGATTGCTTACATTAAAGGAGCAAGGTAAGATTCAGTGGTCCAGGAAAGGGGCGTTGTCTTACCTGATTATCCAATGGATAATCCACGGATTGGGTTTCCTGAAGTCCCTTCTACCCAATAGACTAAGTCTGAGAGTTAGCCACGCCTCCCACTGGGCCATGCTGCCCCAGTTCCGACGAAGGCGAAGCAGCAAAGTCCGACGCGTTGGTTCCCCTACCCGACACAGGACCTGACAGGCACCAAAGGGGTGGGAGTGGATTATCCATCATCATGCTGAGAAAAGGCGTTCAGGTAAGACAACGCCCCTTCTCCAGCATGAGGATGGATAATCCACGGATTGGGACATACCAAAGCCTACACTGTCCCTATGGGGGGGAAACAGTCAGGGCATGTGTCCCTCCGGACGGCACCACACGTTGTAGCACCCTCCGGGCAAAAGAGGCATCAGCGGAGGCAAATTTATCAATTTTGTAATGCCTAATAAACAGGGAGGGAGACGACCAAGTCGTCGCCCTACAAATCTCGCCAATGGGCGCTTGAGTCGCCCAAGCCGCTGAGGTTGCCACACTGCGGGTGGAATGAGCAGTGATACGGCGAGGAATGGACAAGGACTGGGATTGGTAAGCCTTGGCTATACAGGCCTTGATCCACCTGCCAATGGTGGCCGAAGAGACCTTCTGCCCCATGGAAGAGGGCTGGAAGGAAATGAAAAGCGTCTCTGATTTGCGGAAGGCAGAGGTCCGCTTGATGTATCGTCTCAACGCTCTGCGCACATCCAAGGTGTGCCACTGGCGCTCCAGGTCGTGAGTTGGACGGGGACAAAAACTCAGTAGTATGAGTTCTTGTGATCGATGGAACAAGGAGTTTACCTTAGGAAGCAATGTTGGGTCCGTCCTAAGGATTACACAGTCTTCACGAAAAACGCATAGATCCTCCCTAACAGAGAGTGCTGCCAACTCGGAAATGCGTCTGTCTGATGTTACTGCCACCAAAAAGGCTACTTTCATTGACAAAAGACTCAAATCACAAGACTTAAGTGGCTCGAACGGTGGCTTGGTAAGAGCATGTAAAACACATGAAAGATCCCACGAGGGGTATCTATGGACCGTGGGTGGCTTTGTGTTGGTCGCCCCCTTAATGAAGGAGCGAATCATCAGGTGATGTGCTAGAGAGGAAGAATCGTCGTATGTCAGCACCGTAGCTAAAGCTGCTACTTGCCTCTTGATGGTATTCGGCGAAAGACCTTTGTCAAGCCCCTACAGCAAATATTCCAAAATGTTTGGGACAGTGACAGATGACATGCCAATTTTATTCCTGATACACCAGGCAGAAAAGTTCCTCCAAGTAGAATCATAAATTCTGTTGGTAGACGGGCGCCTGGAGGTGATCACCCTCGGTGATCCCTCATGGTGATCACCCTCGGTGGGTAAGACTGCTGAGTCAGGTGTTGCCGCTCAAGTGCCAGGCGGCTAGCTGGAGCCATTGCGGGTCCGGGTGTTGAAGAGCTCCCTGGCTGAGCACAATGCGATCCGGAGGGATCCTCCACAGGGACAAGATGGAAAGGCTCACGAGGTCGGCAAACCACGGACGCCCCGGCCAGTATGGAGCAATGAGGATGACCTCTGCCCTCTCCTGCAATATTTTGCATATGACCGCCGGCATTAGAGGAAGAGGGGGAAAGGCGTACAGTAGACCCCTGGGCCAAGGACTGCGAAGTGCGTCCACTCATTCCGCCCCCGGAGATGGGAAACGGGAGAACCGTGGGAGTTGTGAATTCTCCGGAGACGCGAACAGGTCCAGAGCCGGGTGGCCGAACCTCTCCGCTATCTCTGCGAATAGAGCTGGAAGCAGACGCCACTCGGAGTGGTCTATTGTTGCTCTGCTCAAGGCATCCGCCTGCCTGTTTGTCACTCCCGAAATGTGAGCCGCCTTGATGGAAGAGAGGTTGGTCTCTGCCCAGGAGCATAGTAGCCTGGCTTCTGTCATGAGTGACTGGGACCGGGTGCCTCCCTGTCGGTTCACGTGGGCTTTTGCCGCTATGTTGTCCGTGAGGACTAGAACGTGCTGCCCCTTCACCCTGTGTCTGAAATGCCGTAATGCTAGGTGTATGGCTCTGAGCTCCAACCAGTTTATTTTGTGCTTCAGGTCTCGTCGGGACCACCGTCCCTGAGCCAGTTGGAGATGAGCCCCCCAGCCAAAGAGGCTGGCATCGGTGGTGAGAGTGAGTCGTGCCGGTTCCTTGAAATGTGCGCCTCTGGCTATCGTTTGGGAAGTCCACCAGCGGAGAGACTTCAAAACTAGGGGTGGCACCCTCACTTTTCTGTTGGAAGATGTGAGTTTCCGCCTTTGAAAGGGGAGGAGGAACCACTGTAGAGCCCTGGAGTGCAGTCTGGCCCAAGGCACTACAGAGATGCACGAGATCATTTTCCCTAATAGTTGGGAGAGGGTAAGCAGGGGAACCCCACGGCCGTGTTGGATCTGACGTATCAATGTCCTGATACTGACCTGGCGGTCCGGTGACAGGTAGACCATGCACTGTTCCGTATCTATGACCGCCCCCAGATGAAGAAGACGAGTAGAGGGAACTAACTGGCTCTTGAGGAAGTTCACAGAGAATCCGTGGTTCTGAAGCACCTCGATGGTGAGTGCTACATCCGCCCTTGCTGCCTGAACTGACACTGACTGTATGAGAATGTCGTCCAGGCAGCACTGAATCCGTATTGGAACCAGTCTCAGGTGGGCGGCTAGAACCGTCAAGATCTTTGTGAACACCCTCGGAGCAGATGATAGGCCAAATGGCAGAGCTCTGTACTGATAATGATAATGATAATACAGGATTTGTAACAGAATCTGAGAAACCTGCGATGTTTGAGAAGGATTGGTACGTGTAGGTACGCTTCTGTGAGGTCGATAGACGTCAGGAAGACGTGCCTCCTGATGCTGGCCAGGATGGATTGTAGAGTCTACATCTTGAATTTTTTGTACAGTAGGTATTTAGCCTCTTTAGGTCGAGAATGGCTCTACATCCTCCCGAGGCCTTCGGCACTACAAAGAGGATGGAGTAAAAACCCTTCCCTATCTGTTAGGCCGGGACTGGCTCCACGGCCTTTATGTCCAAAAGATGATTTATCGCCTCATTCATGAGGTTCCTCTTGGTTGGGTTTAGGGAAGCTGGGCACTGGATGAAACGATCCGGTGGTCTGGATAGGAACTCCAATGACAGACCGTGTTCTATGGTGGATAGAACCCAAACGTCTGTGGTGGTGGCTTCCCAGCTGTGAATAAAGAGGGAAAGCCTGCCACCTATGGGGGGTCCCTCCCTGGAGTCATTTATTCCTCCTAAAGGGACGCCCCCCCGCACCTCGAAAGGGCCGCTTTGATTGAACCTGCTGCCTGGGCTTGGGCCCAAAGCAGTCCGATTGACGCTCGCCTCTGGGGGGGAAAGAGCGGGGTGGTTGAGACCACTCCGTCCCTGAAGTAGTGCGAAAAGTTTGCTTCCGATAATACGGGGTAGCTTTCCTGTCGGCCCGTCTGGCCTAGTGTACTAACACCTTCTTCTTGTCCCGATTATCCACCAAGTAGGGATCGAGAGCTTCCCCAAATAGATGACCCCCAGTGTAAGGTGCAGTGGCCAGACGCCATTTGGACTTTAAGTCCACCCGCCATTGTTTCAGCCAGAGCAGCCTGCGAGTTGATACGTTTGCGGCAATTGCCCTGGCCAAAAATCTGGCTGCGTGAAGGGTGGCATCCACCGTGTACTCTGCCGTAGCAAGTAACTTACCCAAGGTTTGGTGGGCCCGCACCTGTTCTTGGGGAATCATGGCTTGAAGCTCTCGAAGCCAAATGATAGAAGACCTGGAAAAGAAGGACGCTGAAGTGGAAGCCTTCACTGCCCATCCAGATGCCTGATGTGACCTGCGCAAAGAAAATTCCAATTTCCGTTCCTCTGGCTTCAATGCCTCCGCCATATCACCTGGTATGGTGGAGGGAGAGAAGATAGGGGTTAATGATGTGTCTACCGCCGGGACCTCTAGTAAATCCGACAGTGACGGGGCCACATTGAAAAGTTTTTTTATCAGCGGCCCCTGGAGCAGGGGGGGCACTAAGACTAGCCCATTGCTTCTTTACCATATTGATGAGAAAAGGGGGACACGGTATATGTTTTGGGGTCATGGTCGGCTCAGAAAACAGTGGGTCTGGTGTATGACTGGTGGAAGGGGTGGGTTGTGGTTCTTGCTCGGGCGCAATCTTAGATGCTGCGGAGGCCTTAGCTAGAATGGACCTGAATAACGTGGGATCAAATATTCCCACGAAGGGAGAGGGTTCCTGATGCGTTTCCTCATCCTCAGACAACGGCGGATCCTGTGTTTCCTCAAGATCCGAATATGACTCTCTGTCATGAGATGAATACTCAGAGGCAATGGAGCAGGCATATTCCGGAGGCTCAGAATGAGACAGTGGAAGATAAAGGCTTAGAGTAGTAATTGCAGAACAACAATTTCAAGTGAGGAAGTGGTGAAACTTCAAAGGCGCCAAAAATATTGCCAGAGGCAATGTCAAGTAGATGTGGCTGGATAAATAATGGGAAGGCCACAGGGCGCCAGCAGCACGAACGGATTGCTGCTCAAAATGGCAGCCGTCCACGTGTGAAGCCACCACAATGTAGGCTGAAGGCACGCTAGATTGGATCTTTGTAAAGAATAATGGTGAATTATATTCCCCCCCCCAGTTACTCCTCCTGAGTACAACCAATTATTTGGGATAAACTATCCTGGGTATAGAGAAAACTCGAGGAAAGGCTATTCAAAATGGCGGCCGCTAGCCACGCGGCGAGCCAGGGAGTCCGGTAACCAGCGGGTCAGAGCCCAGCCGATTAACAGATAATCGCAGCTTCCGCTGCTCAATCTAGCCAGGAAAATCTCAGGGAGATTTCAGCAAGAGGAAAAACTGCTCGTGAAACAGAAATAAGCCCCTTGGAGTAAACAACCGGTTGCCGGCCCCAAAATGGTGGCCGCCAATCGCGCGGCGGGCCGGGGAAGCCGGAGATCTTCTGGCTGAAGCCCAGCAGACCAGCTGCAATTTCAAGGGGCTCCGGAGGTCCGCCGATCTGATAGAGCGATTGGCGGAGTCGCGGCTCGGCTGGCTGCACGAGAAGTGCCTCGTGAGCTCAATAGCTCAGGAGGCGAAAGAGGTTTGGAAAAGGACAGAATCAAAGAAATAGGTAGGACAAACTCCAAATACTCCAGAAATAGAAAGGATAATACACGGATTGAAAAAGCAAAACCTGATACGATCTGAGAGGGAACCAACGCGTCCTGCTGGGTATAAGACTAAGTCGGAACTGGGGCAGCACAGCCCAGCGGGAGGCGTGGCTAACTCTCAGACGTAGTCTATTGGGTAGAAGGGACTTCAGGAAACCCAATCCGTGGATTATCCATCCTCATGCTGGAGAATAGGGAGGGGGAAGGTGAGTTAGCCTGGATTGATGTGTATGAGTCATCACCTATGTTTTTCTGTGCTTCCTTGCTCCTTGAATCTCTTTGTTCTGAAAAGGTATAAAAAGTGGAAGAAGTCTCTTCTGGGTGTGCCTCCATCCCTCTAAGCAGCCACGAAGAGGGAAAAGGTTACCCAGCTCTGTCTTGGCCAAAATAAAGTTGTTTTCTTTGCTGAAACGTCGGCTCAGGAGTTTCTTTGGTTCTTCAAAATTCCTGAGTAGCCCAGAGGAGTTTGTGAGGCTAGGTGGAAAACCTTACATCCCCATTATTATTTATTCTAACCCTGGAAATGTTGAATAGAAATGTTAGATAGGACCCAGAAATTAAAGGAATGGAGATAAAAGATGAAAAGTACAAACTACAAGCATTTACGGATGACTTGGTATTTATATTAGAGGATCCATTAGAGACAAGTCCTAAATTATTAGCAAAGATCGAAGAATTTGGAGAAGTAGCAGGACTGAAAATCAATAGAGAAAAAGACTAAAGTTATAGTTAAAAATCTTACAGAGAAACAAAAAACCCAATTGTAAAAAAAAACAGACCTTCAAGTAGTTAAGAAAGTCAAATACTTGGGGATATATCTAACAGCAAGGTGTGCAACAATAAAAGAAGATAATTATGTAATTATTAAAACAAATAAAACTAGATTTGGAAAAATGGAAAAATCTACAACTATCAATCTTGGGAAGAATAGCGACTGTGAAAATGAACATTTTACCAAAACTACTCTTTTTATTTCAAACAATACCGATAAAAATTGACAATTTTTTTTGATGAATTAAATACATCGATATTGAAATTTATCTGGCAAGGGGAAAAAACTAGAATCAGATTGAAAATGTTACAAGAAGGAAAAGAAAATGGAGGCTTTGGGTTACCAGACTGGGTTTTGTACTATCAAGCAGCTGCACTAACATGGTTAAAAGAATGGATAACCCTTAGAAACAAAAGACTATTATACCTAGAAGGGCATGACCTACAACTTGGATGGCGTGCTTTTCTATGGTATGGGAAGAACAAAATTCACAAATACTTTCAAAACCACTATGTAAGAAATGCATTGCTTTTGACATGGGAAAGGTAAAATCGAGAACTTACATGAAAATACCAGGATGGATTTCGATAATGGAGGCGTTTGTACACCCAAATTTAATTATGAGAAACTTGTGACTTATAAAGGTATTTTGAATACTGACGGGAAACTACAAACTAAACAAGAATTGGAAGAACAGGGCATTGAGCTATCATGGTGGCCACATTTGCAAATGCAAATGAGATATGAGAAAGTTGCAAAAAAAGAGCGTTGTCTTACCTGAACGCCTTTTCTCAGCATGATGACGTAGCATCCACCAATGGTAATCATAGCCTTCCTGCTCAGTTGAGACCAAGTCAGAACTTTAGCCACGCCTCCCCTGGGCGGTTCCTTCCCAGTTCTTGACGAGGCGAAGCATATCTGACAAACTTGACGCAATGGCTCCCCATGAACTACACCTGCCTAGATTGTTGCAAAAGGGCGGGTGTGGATGCTACATCATCATGCTGAGAAAAGGCGTTCAGGTAAGACAACGCTCTTTTCTCCAATCATGATGACCGTAGCATCCACCAATGGGACATACCAAAGCCACATGTCCCCTAGGGAGGGAATCTAGGCATGTGTACCACCAGAAGAAACTACCTGTTGCAAAACCCTCCTACCAAATGAGGCATCCGCCGCAGCGAACTTATCAAGC
>NW_015389769.1:21282-22541 GCF_001527695.2 Protobothrops mucrosquamatus | reverse complement strand
CTCCAGCCCCCCGAGGCCTTGGGAACTACGAACAGAATGGAATAGAACCCTTTTCCCTCCTGCTCCGGGGGCACTGGTTCTATGGCCTCGATCTCTAGTAGATGAGATATGGCCGTGGGTACCAACCCGGCCTTGTTTGGATTCCTTGACATGGGGCAATGAAGAAAACGGTCTGGAGGTGTGGAGGTAAATTCTAGGGCGAGACCGTACTTGACGGTCTCCCTCACCCAAGTGTCGTTTGTGGTGGCGTCCCAAGCGGCGCTGAAAAGTGCTAAGCGACCGCCTATAGGAGGGCCCCCACTGGCATCACTTGGATCGCCTGTAAGGCCGGCCCCCTGATCAACGAAAGGAACGCTTGGATTGGAACTGACCCCTGGATGCCTGACTCTGACGTTTCTGTTGTCTGTCCTGCCTGGGGAAAAAGGGCCTAGAATTTCTGGGCCAGTCCCAGGATTGACCGGACCGAAAGGGCTGCCTCCACTCCCATGAACTTCCGGGACGAAAAGCTTGTCTGCGGAATTCCTGTTGAGGCCTTTTGTCTGGTCTCTTAGTGGGATGAGCAAGAACTTTACGCTTATCTTTGCCCTCTATAAGGTATGGATCCAGAATGGAACCAAATAGCTTAGAACCACTGTACTTATCAGTTGACAAGCGCCATTTAGATTTCAAATCCGCCCTCCACTGTTTCAACCACAGTAACCTGCGGGATGAAACAGTGGCCGCAATAGACCTGGCGGAGTATCTAGCTGAATGGAGAGATGCGTCAGCCTCGTATTCCGAGGCGGCAAGCAGCTTACCTACTGTTTGGTGAGCCCGCACCTGGTCAGGGGGAATCAGGGCCTGCAATTCGCGAATCCACATAATGGACGCCCTTGCAAAAAAAGACGAAGACGTAGCCGCCCTTATTGCCCAAGCTGATGCCTGGTGAGCTCTGCGGAGAGAAAACTCAAACCTCCTTTTCCTCCGCTTTCAGGGCTTCAGCCATATCCCCTGGAATCGTGGATGTAGAGAACAACGATGTGAGAGGGGCATCAACAGTAGGCACCTCTAAAAGGGAAGTAAAGGAGGAGGAAACATTATAGAGTTTCTTTTCTGTGCTACTTGGAGAAGGCAGAGTAGCCAGGGATGACCACTGTTTCTCCACAGTGGTGCGGAAGACCTTTGGACAAGGAATTTGTCTCTCTTCCACTACCTGTTCAGCAAATAAGGGATTAGATTCTTGTGCAGTGGAGGTAGAAGGTTTAGGCTCCTGTTCCTCA
>NW_015389769.1:13068-21209 GCF_001527695.2 Protobothrops mucrosquamatus | reverse complement strand
GTTCCAGCCAACAGGACACGCCCTGTTTGAGGCAAGGCAGTGGAAGGAGAGGGTGCTACCTGTGGAAATCTCTGACCCAGTGAAGAGGCCATGAACTGGTCAAAGGCATGTTGCATGAATGCTTGGAATTGGCCTGACCATTCCTCCTGTTGGCCTGAAAAACCAACGCCACTGGCAGTGGAAGTGTACCCAGTTTCAGAAGCCTGATGTGCAATAGAGGAAAAGGATGGAGGAGGAAGGGGAGGAGGGAGAGGAAGAGGAAGAGAGGGACCAGCCTGTTCAGTTTCCCCCTGAGGAGACCAAGCCCTGGGGGCTTCTTGAGAAGGCGTAATTTGAGACTCGAAAGGGGAAGGATCCAGTGAAGTGGGGGAAACCACTTCAACCTCGCTGGACCTGAGTCTTTCAACCCTGGAGAATTCCCTCTCCAGCGCCTGATGTCTCCTCGAGGCCTCTCGCTCAGCAGCCTTGGAGGGCTCTATGTTTTTTGTTTTGGCCTTCTTTTTCCCCCCCGCTGCCAAATCAGAGGATCTGCGCTTTTTTTGTGTGTGGGGGACTGTAGAGCCCTGCGATGACTGAGGAGTAGCACTGTCTGCCATCGTTCGCTGGATATTCCGGAAGGAGATACCCAGGGAAAAGGGGGAAAAAAATACGCAGACCTGGTTATCAGAGAGGGAAGCTCCCGCACCCTGATGAACCACGATGACAAAACAGCCAGACAGCACTCCAGGACTGCCTGTCCAGGCCCTGCATGCACAGCGCCGCGAGCTAATATGAACAGGTGGACTGTGAAAATTCCTCTCTCAGATATAGGCAACAAGCAGAATTGTGATATATATCGTGATCAAATGCAAGTGATATGATATGTATACCACACCCCTGCTAAACACTGCAATCCGCAAGGGGAAGAAGGTAAAACCTTCCCTTAGCAAACTGTGGCAAGGAACAAGGACTGCTTGATAGGAACACCCTGGATATAGTCCCAGGGGAGCAATTAAATCCTTCTCCCTAAACAGAAATTCAGTGAAGGAGAATAAAAGTAAGAAACAGTCAGAAAATGGGGGCCACGCCCTATCAGTTAGAAAACCAAAATGGCGGCCGCGAGACTCTTCGTCCTCCAAAATGGCGTCCGCCAACAATCTTTCCCCCAAATAAAGCAATCCCTCCGGACTGCTCAAGACTGTGAAGGGATTTGGCTGAAAACAGCCCTTTCTCCCCTTCAGCAACCAAACAGGCAACTTGCAGTTCAGGCGCGCAGCCTCTGCTGCGATCCGGATCGTCCTCACCGGCAGCTACCTCGTGGCCACGAGGTTGGAAAAACAAGGCCTACCAGCAGAAGCACGCTCCCGGGAAGCTCCGACAAACACAAGCCTCCGTTTCAGCGCTAAACTGCTGATCGGAGGCAAATCCCTTCGGCAATCCGGCGCGGCTGACAAAACAGCCCACAAGGGGTCAGCAGACCTGCAGGCCTGCAGATCTACAGGAGCACTAAGGAACCAATTTCGCTCCTGATCTAATGTGAATTGAATCAATTTAGAAGCCAATTAATCCACTCAAATTTGGAGTCAAAAAAATCAATTTAAATCTCTAGCCACTAACCAAATTTAATTAAAGAAATAACACAGCTGAGGAGCCAAATAAATTGCGTTCTCACTGAGCTGAGACCAAGTCAAGAACTGGAAGGAACCGCCCAGGGGAGGCGTGGCTAAAGTTCTGACTTGGTCTCAACTGAGCAGGAAGGCTATGATTACCATTGGTGGATGCTACGGTCATCATGATTGGAGAATATATGGTTTTTACAAAGATCAAACAGCGTTTGACCAGATACTATGTCATTAGATGACAAATTGATTAAGAAACTGTACAGTTTTCTGTTAAATTTAAAGATGGAAGATGAACAAGTTAAAGAAACGATAACTTGGGCAAACATAATTGGGAACAATGTAGAGTTAGAAAAATGGCAAAACCTATGGGAAAGAAACTAAAATAACAAGAGCAGCTACTTATAAAGAAAATCTATATAAAATGTTCTATAGATGGCATTTACCACCTGCAAGATTAGCAAAAATGTTTAAAGATGTGTCTAGCAATTGTTGGAAATGCAGACAAAATCCAGGCACGTGTTACCATCTTTGGTGGACATGCCCTAAAGCAGGGGTAGGCAACCTTGGCTCTTTTATGACTCGTGGACTTCAACTCCCAGAATTCCTGAGCCAGCAGGCCGGCTCAGGAATTCTGGGAGTTGAAGTCCACGAGTCATAAAAGAGCAGAGGTTGCCTACTCCTGCCCTAAAGCAAAGAAATTTTGGTCAAAAATACATAGGTGGCTAGAGAAGATGATAGGAGCACATGTAGACTATAAACCGGAACTATTTCTTTCAGGTATAATTTCAGAAAATTATGATAATGTGTATACTTAATATTATATGTATTAACAACAGCGAGAATTACATTTGCTCAATATTGGAAAAATAAAGAAATACCATCTGAAGATATAATTAAGAAAATCTTGGACTGTGCAGAAATGGACAGGCTCACATTGAAAATGAAGGGGAAACAAGATTCAGATTACTTTCAAACATGGGAATTTTTTTTATAAATGGTTAGAAAAACGGAATAAAGGGTAGGAATGGAAATTGTACTACTATTAATGTCAAACATGTAAACCCAGACGTGTTGCTTACTAAATACTAAAGATTATTATAAACAAAATATACATACAAAAAAAAGTCAAATGCTTCCAAACTGCATAACACAGGAAAGGCTATGTTCTCTTAATATATGTATAGATTATTTAGCTGCGATTAATCAAGCAATATAAATTGGGAGGGGAGTGTGTTCTGGCCCCCAAAATACCATGAATTAGCTAAGCTAAGCTAAAACATGGGATTGCGATTTTTCAGCCAGCATGTCGTGGGAATATAACCAAATACATGGGATTAGAGAAGCGATTTCCTTTCTAAAATCAAGAGCGTCGGACTTTTCACAAGGATACACTCTACCCTCCGTTGATAAAAGGCAACATTACTACTTAAAGGGGGGGAGCTGTGGCGTCCCCTCGCCCTTCCCCGCTAGGCTCCAGTTCTCGCGATAGATAGACGGTCCAGGGCTGTACATACTCGTCTCGTCGGAATACGAATGGCCACGCCCCTCCGGTTGCACCTCCGCCGCCATACATCCGTCCCTCCCGAGGAAGCCAAATCATCCCTCTCCTCGAGTCCTTTCCCTCATCAAAATCAAGCTAATGCACACTTCTCCTTGCAGCAAGTTCTCCCGCTAAGAAAGGAACACAGAAACGCGCAGCAGAAAGATCCAGGGAAATAACCCATTCATCTCCCGCCTTAATTCACTGTCCCTTCTCCGTTCCTCCATTTTTGCAAGCCATTCTATAGGCGTCCTCAGCACAATCGCGCGCCCACCACCACCGAACACCCCAACATATAAGCCTCCTCTTGCGCGGAGTACCAACCGCAGGCGAGAAGATCTGCCCTTCCAGAGACAACTTTCGCCAGTACTGCAGGTAATGGGGACAGGAGAATAAATAAAAACCCATCCCCGCCCCGTTGCAAGCCTTTTCCTCCTCCCTTGTAGAGGAAAGCCAGTATTCCTCTTTATCATCTACCCCAGAAAGCGTTCCCCGAGCTCGCCACCTTCAGGTCTCTTACCTTGCACATCCTTGTTGCCAGCCGAGATGGGCTCGACTTTGATGCACTCCTTGCAGACGGTGTGCAGACAAGGGAGGAGTCGTGGATCGCGCTCGGAGCGGAGCCGCTCTCGGCACACGCCACATTTCTCTAGCAAGTCGATACCTTCCACGTTGAGAGGGGCGGAGGAGCGCTGCTTGTCCCCGGCGGCACGGCCTCCGGCAGCTTCCGCCAACCCAGAGGCCGCCATCGCCGTCTCGGAGGTGCTACTGCTGTTCCTTCTACTACGACGGTCGCCACCGAGAAAGTAGATGCGTGCAGGCCTGAGCCTCGCGAGTCTTGGAACCGTTGCTGCCTCAACGGCCAGGCACGCGAGGTCCCTAGACAACGAAAGCAGCGCGCGCAGCTCACCCTCACAGAGGGAGGCCTAACTGTCCCTGCTTACTCGCTTTGGCGCCCCTCCTTCCAATGTACCGCCCACTTCGCCGATTGAACCACGAGTAATTGAGGGGGAAGCAGAGGGAAAAGGGGGGCAAGGTATTTGGAATGTTTTTCTGACTTTCACTTTTTTCTGCCCACTTAGATCGTATCTTCAGAGTTACTGCGTTACTGATAGACATTCAATCCAACCAATCGTTGAAGTTTTCGATTTTTTTAAGGAAGGTTCAATTAAAAAAAAGAAAAAGATAATTATCCAATGGAATTCGGTTACAATTGATTAGATTTTATCAGAGAACAAATCAGGAACAGAAAAGTTCAAGGTCGACCCTTTTCCTAAGGGGCGGATCAAAGGAAAGAATATTTAAGAGGTTGAAACCAGGGCAACCCGGAATTCATCCAGGTTGAAAGAGAACGGGGCTTGGGATTGGCGGGAAAACAGCCAGTAACGGTCTTAAATTGAGAAGCTACCTGAATGATCGAGCCAATCATTTCCGTTCCTCTGTGTTGCTGCCCAAGCGAATTCCTTTTAGCCTCCAATCAGTCAGAATAGAGTTGGGAGGGACCTTGGAGGTTTTCTAGTCCAGCCCTCTCCACAAGTCATAAAAGGGCCAAGTTTGAAGAACCCTGCCCTATACTAGGGCTTTTCAACCTTTTTACCGATTGTACCACTTTTAGAATATGGCAATATTCAAGTACCACCCAGCAAGGTGTCAAAAACTTGATGACCAAAAAAAAAACCTGTTCAAAGTTGCAATTGCACTGAAATGACTTATGACCATTTTTCACACTTATGACCATTGCAGCATGCCCAGGGTCATGTGATTCATATTTGGATGCTTGGCAACTGATTCATATTTATAATGGTCACAGTGTTCCAGGGTCATGTGATCCCCTTCTGCAACCTTTTGACAAGCGAAGTCAATGGCAGAGCTGCTGGTGGCCAAGTGCTAAGGCGGGACTTCCTTTCCTCCCTCCCTTCCCTGCCTCCCTTTTTCTCATTCCCATCTCCTTCTGAAGGAAGAATTTGACCCCCCCCCCCATATTTTCCCTCTTCCATATATTGATCAAACAAGGAAAGGCCTCCAGAGACAGAAAAGACAAGTTGCTGAGTGAACTAGCTTAAAAAGGCACATTCCCCTTTAAGAATTAGCTACTGGCTAGAAAGGAAAATAAGGAGCGCAGCCGGCACTTAAGGAAGAAAAAAAAATGTAAGTACTGGCTGCCGGCTAAGGCAACCTCCCCAAATGGCTCCATTCATAAGTAAAGGAATGCTATAGGCAAAATCCATTCAGGAGAAAAATACTTCAAAATCCCTTGCAACAAAGCTTACAGCTAACAACAGCAGAGCAATAGAAGCTAACAGGAGACATCAGCCATCAGCCAAATAGAAATTGCCAAACACTCCTTAAGAACACAAAGCCCTCATTGCACAAATCCCAGAACTTCAAAGTCACAAAAGCACATAAGAATCCTTCCACTCTCCATCTCCTTCCCTCCTCCGTGCCTCACCTCCAGCCATTGCTGCCTTTTTTCATTCCTCTTGGAGGGTGACCCCTCCCCCGCTGCATTTCTTGCCTGTTTGCTGCTGCCAGCACAGGTGGCTACCACAGCAGTTGTAGATCGGCTCATGGCCAGCCTGCTTGATCTCCTCTCCCCCTCCTCCTCCTCCTCCTTCTTCTTCCCCTTCTGTGCAACTGACTCTGCCTCCTCCCAAGGCTGCTGCTTTTTTTCTCTCTCCCTCTCCTGCCCAAACTGCCTCCTTTTATAGGCTCTCCTGTCTCCACCCCCTCCTCCTTTCTCATGGGGGAGGGTGAGCCAGAAGTGAGCCTGGGGCCTTTGCAGCTCCAGAGGACTCTCTCACTGTAAGTCCTTGCCTGTGCTGGCTCTTTCCTTCCCCCACTACACTTGGCTAGGCAGGGCTGCGTACCACCTGCCACTCATTAATGTACCACAAGTGGTACGTGTACCACCGGTTGAAACGCCCTGCCCTATACCATTTCAGAAAAGTGACTATCCAGTCTCTTAAAAACCTCTAGTGATGAAACACCCACAACTTCTGAAGGCAAGCTGTTCCACTGGTTAATTGTCCTCACTGTTGTAAAGTTTCTCCTTAGTTCCAGGTTGCTTCTCTCCTTGATTAGTTTCCATCCATAGTTTCTTGTCCGGCCCTCTGATGCTTTGGAAAATAAATTGACCCCCTCCTCTTTGTGGCAGCCTCTCAAATACTGGTGTAGGAAGACCACACACACCCCAGAGAAATATTTTGGGGAATATTAAAATGGCAGAATATTATATTTCCCCAAAGGAATAATGGAGAAAATCTTAGGCAGAAACACCCCCCCCCCCACTCTCTCTGCCCCAAGCAGAAACCAGCTCTGTAGAGATGCAGATTTGATAATCCTTTCAGAAAGACTGGAGCCAGGAAGTTTGGAGCTGATGGGATTAGAAAGACAAAGACCCCTAGAACCAGCAACCCCTCACCCAAAAATCCAACACAGGACATAGCCATCAGCCACAGGGAAGCAGAACATGACCTTTAGGAAACAATAGGGTTAACCCACCACCATCAGAATACAAAAAAGGCACACTGAACCTCAGGTCAAAGTTCATGCCACAGGAACAGGAACAACTCCAAACACAAAAGCCCAAGAAGGTATAAAAACCCACCACTCCCAGCACCATGTGGTCAGCTGCCCCAGAGTCACATGCTGTTGTGGTTCTGCTCTTCAATAAACCAGAACCTTCTTTCTAAAGCAGTTTCAAGTTCGTTTATTCCCAGCTTGGACTGGACCCTGATGAAATTTTTTCTTTCCACACTGGAATACTGCTATCATGTCCCCCCCCCCAGTCCTTCTTTTCTCTAGATTAGCCAAACCCAAATCCTGCAACTGTTCTTCATATGTTTTAGTCTCCAGGCCTTTAATCATCTTAGTTGCTCTTCTTTGCACTTTTTCCAAAGTCTCAAGATCTTTTTTGTAATGTGACCAAAACTGGATGCAGTATTCCAGGTGTGGCTTTACTAAGGCTCCATGTTGGAAGCCAGACATTGCTTCCCATCAGACACTACAGTAAATGGCTGAAACGTGTGAACCATTTTAGGTCGTGTACTTTTACCTAGATAACTGGAAATAGATTCTCAAGTAATACTAGTTTCTCAAATTACAAGTTATCAGCTAGTATTACTCTCAAGTAATACTAGTTGATGTGGTCCCCATTTTCAAAAAAGAGGAAAGAAAAACCAATCCAGGAAACTACAGACCAATCAGCCTGACATGGATACCTGGGAAGAGCCTGGAAAAGATAATCAACAGATTTGCAAGCACCTAGAAACAAACAAAGTTATAACCAGAAGCCAAAATGGGTTTGTCAAAAACAGAACATGCCTGTCAACTGTCCAGTTGGCATTTTCAGAAAAAGAAACTCCTAGGACAGGATTTTACCAAGAGTATACTACTTCACTGAAAATTTACATTGGCACAGAAGAAGCAAAACCAGCTGTGGTTTTCCCGCTCAAAAGCTTATTTAATTAAACAATATATTCCCTCGCCCCCACCCACCGGGTGTTCACATTGTCCAATAATAATACTTCTTGTTATGGGAAAAGTCCACTTCTCCATCGAGCACCTGCGTTAGTGACCTTGGCATTATCAGCACCGAGCTCTCAAAGACGCCTCGGTTGCCTAGATACCACCACTCCCACCTTTGCATACCAGAATCTTGTCAAGCTATGAGCAAGGGAGAAAATGTAGGTGAAAGGGCAAATCAGTCTTGACATGCCGATCCCCCTTGAAGAAAGGTACATCTGGAACAAGAATAAACATACATACATACACATTATTACGTATAACCCAACTACTGCTACAGGAAGAACGGCGGCCAGTTGTGGCGGCGGCCTGATACGGCGGCGGCCTGATACGGCGGCGGCCAATAGCTCGACGCGACGGCAGCTCGGCGGCCCTGGGGCCATGGTGGCCTAACGGCCTGGCTGGACCGAGATGACACCGTCTTTTAATCCATCAGACCCCTTGACCACCATCACGAGGACTTTTCCCTCTCCCGA
>NW_015389769.1:5661-10477 GCF_001527695.2 Protobothrops mucrosquamatus | reverse complement strand
TTCCAGCAAGCGGGACTGGCCTAGGGGATTTTATAGGGGTTTTAATTACTTTTAAATTTGACATTCTCAAATATTTCATTTTAATCAAATTTTAACTAGGTGTAATATGTTAGCTTTTTATCATTTGTCAGCCGCCCTGAGTCCGAAAGGAGAAGGGCGGGATATAAATACAATTAATAAATAAATAAATAAATAAATTCCTTAATGGGGCAGTTGAGGATACCTAAGGTGAAATTTCTTAACTAACCTCGCTGCCCTAACATCCGGGGCAGCCACCCACTCAGCATCTTCTAACGGGTAGCCTTTCCACAGTACTAGATACTGTAATTTTCCCTTGTGATATCTGGAGTCGAGAATCCTTTTGATCTCGTAGTGTTCCTCTCCATTTACTAGGATGGGAGGAGGAGGAGTTTCTTTGGCCTCAAACCAGATCCCCGAAAAGGTTTTAAAAGGCTGCAATGAAATACTGGATGAACTCGCCTGAGGCTTCTCGACAACTTCAGCTCCACTGTCACCAGATTTATGATCCGGAAAGGCCTCTGACTGCGAAATGCAGGCCGGAGCTGTATTCTCAGCTGCAGAATGAAGCTGCTCCTTCGGCCGTAGAAGAAGTGGGGCGGCTGGGCAGAGCTATCAATGCCACCTCCACGAGGTGAGTGTCAACTTTAAAAATGAGCATGACTGTAGCCATCTTCCCTATTCATTTTCAGTTAACACATAGAAAGGAGGGAGGGGGGATTGCCAGGTGCTTCGCTAGTCTAAATAAACTTTTATCCCGTGCGAACCAAGGTCATCGGCTGCTCCCGAGACTGAAGGCTGGGCATTGCGTAAAAAGCCCACCAAGAAAATGTATTGGGGAATGTAGTTGCTTGCATAGCCTTAGGGGTGGGATTTTTTAACTTTGTATTGGGGAATTGTTACGTGTGTCTCCAGACTTGATTTCACTTTTGATGTGCCGATACTTTGTAAGTAATAAATATATTCTTTGAGGAATTTGCAAGCCTCAGAGTTCTGCTTTATTTGTCTCTGTCTGTTGGAACCATGACATTGAGTGGAACACCCCCCCCCCAAAAAAAAGACCTGGTGCCTCTTTTGGAGGCAAAAAAAAAAAAAAGACCAGGTCTTATTTTCAGGGAAACACAGTAACTTTTTGCAAGGTTGCCTCAGGTTTAGGTATTTCATGGACAAATACACCTTATCCCACACTCTATACTCTCACTGGGGGGGGGGCTCTCTTATGATCTGCTTGCCTCTTTTTACTTTCCCTAGCCTTATTCAGTGCCTCACGCACAGTCGGCCACATGGCTTTTAACGTATCCATCCAATCAGCTAATGACCCTAAGGATGGGTCTTCCTGTGGGAGCTCTGACATGGGCATGAAGTCGGTCCCCATGGCCACTTTGAAGGGGGTAAACCCTGTGCTGCTGTGCACCAAGTTGTTATATGCCACCTCTGCGAAAGGTAGGAGTTCTGCCCAATTAGTCTGCTGATAATTTACATAACAGCTCAGGTATTGCTCTATTAGTGAGTTGGCGTGTTCAGCAGCCCCATTAGTACTCGGATGATAGGTGGAGCTAAGTCCCTGGGAGGAGCCTATCATTTTTAAGAATCCCCCCCCCAAACCTTGCAATGAATTACGGCCCCCTGTCTGAGATAATGCACTTCAGGAGCCCATGTAGCTGGCAGTTGTGTTGCACTAACACCTTGGCTAGGACCTGGGCCAAAGGAATCTTCGGACACGCCACAAAGTGTGCTTGCTTTGAAAACAAGTTGATGACAGTCCAAATTACTGTGTTCCAAGCACTCTCAGGAAACTCCATGAAAAAGTCCATAGATATCTTTTCCCACGGCTTAGCTGGGTTGGCTACCTACTGTAGCAAGCCTGGAGGCTTTTCAGGTAGACACTTCATGGAGGTACACATGGGGCAACTAGTCACATAGGCTTCTATGTCCTTTTTCATTTTTGGCCACCAAAATTGTCTTTTTACCAAATGAAGGGTTTTCACAAATTCAAAAATGCCCTGCAGGTTTTGCATCATGGCTTCTCTCCAGGACCAAGGTTCTCTGGCTGGCTGGGATGTAGAATTTATTCCCCTTCCACGCTAAGCCCTTTTTTGACATCAGGATATCTTTATGTCTCAACGAATTGCATCAAAGAATCTCCTGCTGGTTGCAGAGAAGCTATTCTCTGCTGCCTTGTAACCGCTGGAGCTGCGAACTGCCTGGACAGGATGATAGAGGTAACTACTTCCTCATGGGCACTTCTGTACTGGGCACTTCTGTACTGGGGCATGCAAGAAAGGGCATTTGCTAGGAAGTTCTCCCCCCCCCGCCCCGGGCAAGTAGCGAAGGGTGAAATTGAAGCAGTTAAAATACTGAGCCCCATTGGACCTGCTTAGGGGATAGCTTCCTTGGGGTCCTTAATGCCTCCAGGTTCTTGTGGTCTGTCCATACCTCGAAGGGAATCTTACTGTCCTCCAAAAACTGCCTCCAGGTCAGAAGAGCCCATCGGACAGCATAAGCCTCTTTCTCCCACACGGCCCAGCGCCTCTCAGTATCGGATAACTTGCGAGACGTGTAGGCACAGGGTTGCAGCTTCCCCTTTTTGTTCCTCTGGAGTAAAACTGCCCCTACTGCCACATCGCTGGCATCTGCCTGGATTACAAAATGCTCATCTGGGTTTGGATGCTTCAAGATGGGCTCTGCAGCAAAGAGCCACTTTAGTTTCTCAAAAGCCGCTTGGCATTTGATGGACCAGTTTAGTGGTTAACTCGGTTTAGGCATCACTCCCCTTCCTGTCTTGAGCAAGTTGGTGATGGGCATGGCTATCTGGGCAAATGTGGGGCTGAACTGCTGGTAAAAGTTCGCGAATCCCAGGAAACTCTGTAACTGCCTCCTGGTTCGAGCCCCCCCACTACAGAATTGCCCTCCTCTTACCTGGGTATATTTCCACCCCATCTTTGGAGATGCGATACCCCAGGTAGTCTACACTGTTCTTGTGGAAGTCGCATTTAAATAACTTCATGTACAGCTGGGCTTTAAGGAACTTCTCAAGTACTGCTCTTGCCAGCTTTACATGCTCTTCCATGGTCTCAGTATAAATTAGAATGTCATCCAAGTACACCAGCACCCCATGTAGGACCTCATTTATTAATTGCATAAATACTGCTGGCGCTCCTTGCAAGCCAAATGGCATCACTCGAAATTGGTAGCAACCCAGAGGGCAGTTTAATGCAGTTTTCCATTCATCTCCTTATTTAATCCTCACTCTGTAATAGGCTTCCCTTAAGTCCAGTTTGGTGAAAATCTTCCCCTTGGCTAGGTAACCCAGCATGTCCCTCATGAGGGGGAGGGGATACATATTCTCTACACAGATACCATTCAGTCCACGGTAATCCACGCACAGCCTAAGAGACCCGTCTTTCTTCTCTTTGAAAAGCACAGGGGCAGCCATCCTTGATATCATTGGCTGGATAACCGCCCCCCCTGGCTACCGTGTTTCCCTGAAAGTAAGACCTACCCCCAAAATAAGACCTAGCTTGATTTTTGGGGTGGGCCTAATATAAGCCCTACCCCGAAAATAAGCCCTAGTTTTTGGGCGAGGCACACACCTAAAAATCAAGCTGGGGTGGGGGTATGGAGCTGCCCCATGTGCCCCACACCAACATACCTGGCAGCCAGGCCTCTCGTTGCCGGCCCACTTCTTCTGCGGCATCCCCAGGCCTGCATTTCACTGTCAGGCCTTTCTCAAAGGCCACCTTAGCCGAGAACCGAGCTATGGATTCAATCCATAGCTTGGTTCTGCAAGGCCTCTGCAGACAAGAACCGAGCTAAGGATTGAATTGGCTGGAAAGGCCTGACTGCAAAATGCAGGCCAGAGCTCCATTCTCAGCTGCAGAATGAAGCTGCTCCTTCAGCCGCAGAAGAAGTGGGGTGGCTGGGTGGGGCTGTCGGTGCCAGAGGTGAGTGGAAAAGACATACCCCGAAAATAAAACCTGGTGCCTCTTTTGGAGGCAAAGAAGAAATAAAACCCGGTCTTATTTTCAGGGAAACACGGTTAGTATTTTTCTATAACCCCCCGAAGTTCCTCCATCTCCCTCAGGGTCATTGAATACATCTTCGGCTTTGGCAATTTTGCCTCTGGCAGGATCTCAATAGCACAGTCTGTGGGGCGATGGGGCGGGAGCACGTCTGATTCTCTTTCGCTGAACGCCTCTGCTAGGTCTCTGTACTCACTTGGAATGAGTGGCTCTAACCCCTCTCTTCCCTTTAGTGTGTTCACTGACTCTGTTTTCATTTTACTAATCGCAGGCTTGTGGCTGGCGTGCATTGCTTTTGCTGGCCCCTGCCGGCTAGCTGTTTTCTTTCTCTTTTTTCCCCCAATATTTTATTAAATTTTATCAGGGTAAGGGAAAACAAGGATAATTATAGGTAATGGAATTCAGGATAGGGTTCAGGGAAGGGATTGGGGTAGGGATGGGTACAACAATGGGGTTGCCCCCAATAACATTCCAAGCTTTAGCAAGCAAACTATTGTCCGGATACAAGTATTTGACATGGTTAATTAGTATAATAATAAGTAACAGTAGTCAAGAAAAATAGCAAGTTATAAAACATATTTAATTTTAATTTAATTTAATTTAATACATTGACTTATATGCCGCCCTTCTCCCCACGGGACTCAGGGCGGCTCACAGCATATTAAAACAACATAGCACATTTCCCCAATAAAAGCCAATTAAAACCAAATATTTGTAGCTGTGTCTCTTATTAAAAATCATTAAAAATTATCCCTATTTAAAATTCACCCTAGGTC
>NW_015389769.1:0-1297 GCF_001527695.2 Protobothrops mucrosquamatus | reverse complement strand
TAAAGTGGCTAATGATGCAGCTGTGGACTGGCTTCTAGTTTGTGGTCGTGCCTCATCATCTGTGTGGGTTTGGGTTTGCTTTTTGCGTGGATGTGTGGTGGTGACCTCCTGTGTGGTTTTCGTGAGTGTGGGTCTGGTGTCGTTCTTTGTGTTAGGGACTCGTTTGCCAATAAGGGCGGGTTTCCAAATGGCTGGTAGAACACACCTCCACCCAATCAGAACACAGCCAAGCTCCCACCCAATCAGCTCAAACCCCACTGGCAGTTAAAAGGAAGAAACAGCTGCGATCGCACACTACTCCCAGAAGCACGAAGCTGAAGACACCAGCCTGAAGATGATGAATGTGACTTCGTCGAAACGTCGCCAAGACACTTCCAATTTTACACGGGAGAAAACCCGAATATCCAAAGACCTACATATATGTATATGTATATATATATGTGTGTGTGTGGCCACCCAGAACATTATGCTTGGGCTTGGAATGGTGAGAAAAATAGGAGAGGATAAAGGGCCCTATATATATAAAACCACATGTTTGGTTGGAATCAGCTCTTGATTTTTCTCGCTTCTTGCAGGACAAGTCATATGTTTAAATAAATGTTGGAGCTTCCGGTGGTGACAGGCTGCATTGCATGGCGGCTTTTGTTAGCCGCCCGCCTGGGAGCGCATCAAAGCCTGAAGAGACAGCGTTCGTTAGCTGTCTCTCGGCTCAGAACCTCGTCCCTCGGGCAAAGAGGGGGGGGTGAGCAAGTCCGGATAGGGCTCGAGCTTCCTCTCACCCCGGTTTTGTTATAATCGGGGTTGAGAGATGCTAGCTCGCCCGGAGTCTGGACGGTCTCCGTGCCCTATGGCGCCTTCGCTCCTCTTTTGGAGCGAAGCCAGATGCAGCTCCCACCTCTGCTGTTGGAAGGTATTTGGACTTAAATTTTAAGCAGACGGAACTAAGTAGGAGGTTCGGATTTACAGTGGATTGTTTCTGACTTTGACTCTGAAATATATTAACATCTTCTTTATTTTGTGGTGATTTAAAGTGAGAGAAAATGGCTGCGGACTTGCCGTTTCTCTGGAATACTTTCGTTTGTTTTTTTTTACTTTCACTTTTTTTTTTTTTGGCTACTGACTGGAAAGAGATACATTGTTACTTCTCCGGCTCTGGAAAGTTTTAGCCGCAATGAATTTGTGGTGTATACTGGCTGGTGATATTAATACTGCTATCCTTTTGGATTAATGAAGTATATTTAAAGAAATTTGGAAGTTTTAAAATGGCTGCGGATTTGAGGAAAAAAAAGAGAGCGAG
>NW_015389768.1:21070-52564 GCF_001527695.2 Protobothrops mucrosquamatus | reverse complement strand
TCATTGGTTACATCAGAAGACCCCAAAATGCTTTTGGGAAAGAAAGTTTTCTACTAGAACCAATGAGAGAGGATCTCATTTGCATGAAAGGAGAAAGCAGAGGGCTTTTAAGGAAAGGAAAGGAGAAGATCTGAAGAAGGTTATCATTTGCTTCCTCAAAAGATTATTCCTTGCCAAAGTTGATCATGGGCTGGGCTGTGATTTTCTTGGCAGTTCTCACTTACTGCACAGGTAACATTTTCCTGGTCCAAGAGAGAATTTGCATTTGAGTTTAATAAAAACACGGCTCCCTGGAATATTTAAGAACAATAAAGAAGATCAAGGTGAAGGGTTTTTTTTTTTTTACTTTACCACTCTCTTTCTCCCTTTTAAAGGTATTGACTCTCAACCAGCTTGGATTCAGCCGCCCTCCAGCTCCGTGGCCCCAGGTGGAACGATTACTCTGCTCTGCACAACTGACGTTGCTAATACCATTTTCTGGTATCAACAGAAAGCAGGAAAAGGGCCTCGTTTTGTCCACTGTGATGGCTGCAGTAGTAGGGGAGAAGGGATCCCAAATCGGTTCACTGCCACCAGATCTGGGACTACAGGATCCTTGGCCATCACCAATGCGGAGCCTGGAGACGAGGCAGATTACTACTGTGGTAGCTGGAAAAGCAGCGTGTTGCACAGTGGTACATTCTTATGGGGAACTGCAACCAAAACCTCCTCACTGCCTCTTCAGCTGAAGCCAGAAGCCACATACCTTGACTGGGGGACGTAGAGCTGAAAAGACAGGAAATGACGAAGAGCAAGGAAGGTGCATTAGATCCATAAGCATTGTTGTTGTTAGTTGCGAAGTTGTGTCTGACCCATCGTGACCCCATGGACAACGTTCCTCCAGGTCTTCCTGTCCCCTACCATCTTCTGGAGTCCATTGAAGCTCACGCCTCCTGCTTCAGTGACTCCATCCAGCCACCTCATTCTCTGTCGTCCCCTTCTTCTCTTGCCCTCCATCTTTCCCAGCATCAGGCTCTTCTCCAGTGAGTCCTTCCTTCTCATTAGGTGGCCAAAGTTATTGAGTTTCAACTTCAGGATCTGGTCTTCTAAAGAGCAGTCGGGGTTGATCTCCTCTAGGACTGACCGGTTTGATTGCCTTGCAGTGGAGGGGACTCGCAGGAGTCTTCTCCAGCACCAGAGTTCAAAAGCCTCCATTCTTTGGCGCTCAGCCTTGCTTTCTTTTTTCTCTCCCCTCACTCTTTCTCTCCTTCCCTCCCACCTTTGTCTAAAGGCACTGATGGTCAGTCCACTTGGACTCAGCCTTCCTCTAGCTCTGTCTCCCTGCCTCCTCGCTGCCTCTTCAGCTTGAAACCACAAGCAGCACACCTTGACCAGGGGACAGTGGACACTTTTGCTGGAGCTGCAGGAGAGAGAAGAACCTGCAATAAGAGCTTCATTTCCATCTCAAAAGGAGTCTCTGAGTCTCTCCCAAGGAGATGGTAGGCCCAGGAGAGAAGAGGGCATGGGAAGCAAACAGCCCCGTGAACTCTTGTGGTCTGAGCAGGAACTCTGAAAGGAACAGGTGAAAAAATTGGAGGAGGTAGACATGATTCTTCAGTTGGTTCAGCACCGAACAGGAGGAGGTGGTAAAAGGAATTGTAAGAGAACGAAAAATTGGTCCCTGCGGCAGGCCTGTGGCATGGCTGGAGGATGTAGGGATGAACTCTTAGTCAAGACCTGTAGACTCGTGTGTGGTTCTCCTACATTAGAGGTGGAACTGAACAGACCACATGCTGAATGTTTTCTCTTCCTCTTCAATCTGCAACCAGAAGCAACATACCTTGACTTTTGACTGGGGACACTTGAGCTGAAGAGTCAGGAGAGAAGCTCCTCCAGGTTCATTTCCATCTGCATAAAAATCTCTCTGTCCCCATGGTGACGGGGGAATGTGGGGCCCAGGAGAGAAGAGTGTAGGGCAGCGGTTCTCAACCTATGGGTCGCGACCCCATTTGGGGTCGATCGACCATTTCACGGGGGTCGCCAAGCAAGGCTGTCCGCCATTTTTTTCCCCTTTTCTGGCGGGTGCCTTACCTCCCTTGGGCTGGGCCAGCTGGTGGTCGGCCTGCTCTGTCTCTGCCGCTTGCCAGCTATGCCTCGGCCGGCGCAGGGGGCGGAACCATGCATGCGCGGCGCTCCCGGGCAGGGAAAGTCCTCGACTTACGACCGGTTGGGTAGTCCTCGACTTACCACCGGTTTAGTCCTCGACTTACGACTGGTTTAGTCCTCGACGTACGACCGGTTTAGTCCTCGACTTACGACCGGTTGTGGGTCGCGGCATTAAAAAGGTTGAGAACCAGTGGTGTAGGGGAAGCAACCAGCCCCATGGTCTTAAGTTCTTGTGCTCTGAGTAAAAACTGTGAAAGGAGAAGATGGATAATTGGGGCAGCTAGAGTTGACTTTCTGATGGTTCAACACTAGATTGGAGGTGGAATAAAAGGGATTATATGAGGACACGTTGCTAAAAAGTAATCACTGGGGCAGGTTTGTGACATGGCTGGTATAAGGGAGGGATAAACCTCTAGTAAAGATTGCACATCTAACAGTATGTGACAGAGTTGGAATAACAGAGTTGGAAGGGATCCTGGTGGTCTTCTAGTCCAACTCCCTGCACAAGCAGGAGACCCTATACCATTCTAAACAAGTAGTAGTTTAGTCTCTTCTTAAAAAGCCTCCAGTGATGGAGCACCCACAACTTCTGGAGGGGAGCTTTTCCACTGGTTAATTGTTCTCCCTGTTAGGAAGTTTCTCCTTAATTCTAGGTTGGTCTTCTCCTTGATTAGTTTCCATCCATTGTTTCTTGTCTGTGGTTCTCCTACATTAGATGTGGACCTAAGCAGTCCATGTGCTGAATACTTTCTTACTAGGAGGAATCAATCAGCTACTGGAAACATGAAACTCTTCTCTTTAACCGGTATATCCTTTACCTCAACCTCAAGTACGTCACTAAAATGAAGAAGGACAAAAAGAGATGATTCTGCAGGTGTATACATGATTTCTAGCTAAAATGTCTTTTTAAAAATCAAAGTATTAAGAAAATAATGAGTTTAAGACAGGGCTCTTCAAACTTGGCCCTTTGATGACTTGTGGACTTCAACTCCCAGAATTCCTCAGCCAGCGTGCCTGGCTGAGGAATTCTGGGAGTTGAAGTCCACAAGTCCATCAAAGGGCCAAGTTTGAAGAGCCCTGGTTTAAGACAAGACGTATCTTAGCAGCTGCTCCCTTCCCTCTCTCGAATCTGCTGGGTTGGCACTTGAACAGCAAGACATTTGCATGAGGAGGTCTTCTCTTATCCCTTGGAGATTTAAGAGAGGTGGAGAGGAGGGAAAGGGGAAATGCATTTGCTCTGGAGAAGTGATTGGCCC
The DNA here is from genome assembly GCF_001527695.2 of Protobothrops mucrosquamatus. Taxonomy (NCBI): domain Eukaryota; kingdom Metazoa; phylum Chordata; class Lepidosauria; order Squamata; family Viperidae; genus Protobothrops; species Protobothrops mucrosquamatus. Next base: position 49,163 of record NW_015389768.1, on the reverse strand, counting down.
ATTGAGTTCTCCCACCATGTCCCAGGCACTTCTCTTCTTCTCTCTTCTTCTGATCTCCGTTGGTAAGAGAAATCCCTCTGGAAGGAGGCACAGCTCTTTCAATCTAGAACTAAATTCAGAAGCACCATCTTGCTGGATAGCTGAGTTTGCTATTCTTGGTGGTGGTCCTTTTGACCCTCTGTTGAACAACCAATGTCTTGCTCTCTTTCAGACCTCAGCCTTCAACAACTGCAGTCCCTGAAGGACCCAGAATTTGTGGCACCTGGGGGGACAGTCACCCTGTCTTGTCGATACGATGGTGGAAATCTTGGGGATAGCCACGAACCTTCGTGGTCCCAGCAGGTAGCTGGGCAACAACCTCGAGGACTGATCTATCACACCAGTTCCAGACTACCAGGGGTTCCAGAACGTTTCTCTGGCTCCAGATCAGGGAATGTGATGTCCTTGACTATCACTGGGGCTTTGGTTGAAGACGAAGCGACCTACTATTGTTCCATCTGGACGAGTAGTCAGTTCCACAGTGATTCAATCAGGTGGGGAAGTGAGACCAAAACCCTCCCTTTGGTTTCATTTCCCTTTTTGTTGGCTTTTGCGTCCAACTGAAATTTGACAATAAGGGACAAATGTAAAGTTTTGATTGACAATTTATCCAGGATATTATTACTCTGCTACATGCTCTCTTTTATGACCAAGGAGGGTGGTGGGTGTAGGGGATGAATATCTGACCCAATGAATATAATTCCAGAAAAAGATATCGTTTAAAATCAATAAAGGAGAATATTTGTAGCCCAGAGTTGAAATGAGGCGTCCTTGTTGCTCTCTGAGCTGGGGGGTTTTCTTGCAGAAGTTTCCTTACCCAAGTAGATCAGGCACTGATGATGTTTACCTAATTGCATAATAAAATGTTTGCAAGAAAACAACCAAGTTCAGAAAACACACAAAACAACCTGCATTTTGTGGGCTTCAAGTGCCACCTAGGACCCAGAAAGGCATTTTTCAAAGAAGGTTTATAGCATGGAAATGTGGGGAAAAAAATATCCTTTATGATTCGTGGACTCCCAGAATTCCTGAGCCAGCCATGCCATCCCTGGTTTAGACGATTCCACCTCCTCTGTTTTCATTGCTTTTTAAGGATGCCAGAGAGGAAAGGGAAAATAAAATCATGTATTTCCACTGAAGATGGGCTTGACTTAGGAGCTTCCTACACCTTTCGGATGAGAAGTGGACAAAAATTGAACGAAGGAGATTTGAAAAATAAGGAGAAGCAGATTCAACAGTTTTGAAAGATCATCGAAGAGATGAAACGTTGAGTGCCACATTTTTGATCAGTTGAAATTTTTGCCCCAAATGCTTGCAAAATGCTTAAGTGACTATCCAACGTCTTCTCCAAGAGTTCCAGTGATGGAGCATCCACAACTTCAGAAGAGAAGCCGTTCCACTGATGAATTGTTCTCACTGTTCTCTTCTCATATCTCCATTTTAGGTGAGCTTCTAGTTCTCTGCAACCCATATTGATGTAGACCTTTGAATCTCCAGATGCATCTAATTTTCTTTCAACCTTATTTGCTCCCTTTTGAAAGGGTATCTTACTTCAACTCTCCCGACACCAGATGTCACTGTTGGTCTTTCATAGTTTCCATCCTAAAACTTACTAAAAAGAGACAAGTTTTGAGTTTTTCCGGTCGGGGGCAGATAGTTCTAGAGAAGGTCTATCTAAGTCAGAGGTCTTCAAACGTGGCCCTTTTATGACTCATGGACTTCAACTCTCAGAATTCCTCAGCCAGCATGCCTGGCTGAGGAATTCTGTGAGTTGAAGTCCATGAGTCATAAAAGGGCCACATTTGAAGACCCTCTGATCTAAATGGTTACTTTGTCTGACCCCAGCTTGAGGGCACATAATCAGTGAAACTGCTCATCAGCTATCACAGATGGAGACTGCAAAGCATTGTTGAGATGTCATCCAGTTCCTGGAACCTCTGGAAAAATTGTCTTTGGAAAAATATATTCCTCTTTGCTTCTGATTGGATGGAACATGTAATCCCATATTTTTTCTCTTGACCCTTGTATGAGCGTCCTCACATTTTACTTCTAGCTTGAAAATTATGCCCATTTCTTTACCTCTTTACTTCCACAGAGAACTCTCTTCTGCAATGTTAGGGAGGCATTAAATTTATTTTAAGAATTCTTCTCCTTCTCGTTCTCCTCCTCTTCTCTGCAACTCCCCTTCCTTCTAGTCCTGATGATGTTACCTAGTTTGAGTAATAAAACATCTGTAAGAAAACAACCAAGCACAGAGAGCACCAAAGACCCTCAAATCCTCTTCCTCCTCCTCCTCCTCCCTTCTCTTCCACACTACAAAGCCCACTCCTTTCTAGCCATGATGACGTTGTCTAGTTTGAGTAATGAAACATCTGTAAGAAAACAACCAAGCTCAGAGAGTGCCAAGGACCCCTCATTTCATAAGCATTTTTCGATCTCTTTATCTTTTAGATCCTAGTATCCAGTGACTACAGAGCATGAAAGCACACACATGATCCAAAATTCATAGCCACACTGTAGAGTTGGTTAATACCCTTCCAATGACTGACAGTGTTAATTCAAGACCCACTCATTTGCATGAAGAGGCAGTTCTCTGTGGATTTAAAAGATAGTGATAGGAGGACAAGGAGTGAACTCTTGCTACCAAGAAGAGTTTTAATTCTTCCTCTTTGTCCATGATGTCATGGCTGCTGCTTCTCTTCCCAATCCTGATCTCCATTGGTGAGTGAAATTTCCTTTGGTGGAACATTATCTGGCCCTAATGCATACAAAGGCACAAACCTACACGGATGGTCAGTTGCAGCCTCAACAATTCAACCATGTCCTTGTTGTTTTATAGGTCCTAGCGTCCAGCAACTAGAGAGCCAGCATGGCTGGCTCAGGAATTCTGGGAGTTGAAGTCCGCAAGTCATAAAAGAGCCGCGGTTACCTACCCCTGAGTTATACAGATACCAAGCCAAAATTTGCTGCCTCGCTTTATCTAACGGTAGATAAAGAAATACAGAACTGGAATAATTTTACTCTGCTCCTGGACAACGTGGCAGTTTTAAGTCTCATCTTACCCTATTGTTGCTCCTTATAGTCATTTTATTTGGCCTCCTGTAAACCCAGCTGAAAGTACCCCACATGGCCTGTCACTTCCTCACGTCCTCCCAAGGGAATGGACTCAACTTACTCAAGCTGAACCACAAACCACTTTCCATATAAGGCAAGGAGTGGTTTATATATCTCTAGATGGCACTGTTGCCCAACCGATGCTTTTAGCTGGTAACCATAGTAACACAGCGCTAAAATTTACATAACAAGAGCTAGGAAGATTTCATGAGTGACAATCAAGCCGTTGCATCTTTTCTCTCTGGCTAAATTCCTCCTGACAGAAGGGTACCCCAACCGTGTTGTTACTCCATCCTGGGTCTATGGACTGTGTATTATTTTGACGGCTATGTAATGTAGAGAGAATATAAATCATCCTGAAAAACAAAGCAGGAATACCTTCGCACCCCTGTTGTTTCCATTCCCCAATCTCTTAAAAGCATTTTTAAAATTGTGGGGTCCTTTGTGTGTTGAACAAGACATGGGACACATACGCTTTCAGAGTTGCAATGTCTGTTAACATAACTTTAGGATAAAAAGAAACTTGTTCACGGGGCATGTTTCTTATTGGGACTGCCTCACAAAGCTGAGATCCATCTGGCAAGTATGAAAATACAATTCTTCCCCCATCACCTTTACAGCCCAAGAAACTAGACACGGTCCCTTCTGAGTTATTTCGAGCGTCCCCATTCCTCTTATGGACTCCGCTGCCTCTTATCTGATGACTGTCCAGTCTGAAGTCCTTCCTCCTGACTCTAAAGGTCGTTCCCACAAACCATTACACCCATCTTGCGGGGAACCCTCATTACAGGACAACATGGACTCCCACAATGCTCACTGACCTGACTAGGTCCTCAAATGGATGAATGGCAAAAGTCCTGAGCATGCACAGAACACACATCTTACTCATCCAGGCCACGGTTGTCCCAAAGGTGCTTTTCAAAAAGAAACTAGGCTTTCTTGGTTTTTCCTTGAAAATGTTCCTCTTCTCGTCCAAGAAACTTCTTGAGTTCTCGTCCAAAAAAGCTAAAGAAGCTTCTTGGATGAAAAATGAAACGTTTTCAAGGAAAAACCAAGAAAGTCAAGATGCCATTTGAAAAGCACCTTGGGGATATGCACAGAACAATGTTTTTTTTCCCCAATAATCATCGCAGATTTCTGGGTGTGGAGCAGTTTAAGTAGACTGAGGACTTAATTCTAAGTCCTCCAAGAGTCATGCTGTGACCTCAGAAGGGTGCAGCAGAGAGCCAAACTGAGTTCAGCTGATGATATTTGCATAAAAAGTGGAGAATTTGCTTCCATGGATTCAATATAAAACATTTGGAAGGGAAGAGAAGCATGAGAAGCCAACAGTGTCCACATCCCTCTTACAATGCTGTGGGCCTACTCTGTTATACTGCTGGGATGGCTCTTCTCAGGTGAGTCCAGACCACTGGTTGAAGGTCTTCAAAGGAGGCAGAAGATGCTTGTCTGTTCCATCAAGATCCATCCAGAAGATACACTAACATAGTTCCCCATTTTTGTTTTGTTTCAGGTCTGGATTCCCAGATGGTATTAACTCAACCGTCCTCCATGTCTGCATCTCCAGGATTAGCATTTAGCATCCCTTGCAGAATGAACAGTGGCTACACCATTGACCGTGAGAGAGCCAGGTGGCTCCAGCAGAAACCAGGGGGCGTCCCACGGTTTCTGTATCACTATTATACTAGCAGTGATCAGGGCAGGGGAGATGGGGTCCCAGAGAGATTCAGCGTTGCCCCTGATGCCTCCCAGAACCTCTGGAATCTGGTGATCAACGGAGTTCAAGTGGAAGATGATGCTGTTTATTATTGTGCCTCATGGGACTACAAACTTACTGGGTTCACGGTGATTAATTGTTATGGGGAACTGAGACAAAAACCTCTTGCTTGTTCACACTACGTAAGGCATCCGCAGATGAAGCTGTGAAAGCACAAAGCACTGAACTCAATTCCCAAAACATAGGCAGATATTTTGCTCTGTCTTCTATTTCTCTTGCAATTAGGAACCCCCATTCCAAAGCAGTGGACTTACTTGCCAAAATACTGTACATCACTTCCCTTTCTACAACTGTTCGTGCTTAATTACTGACCAAAGCCACACCATCAATGCTTTGGGTGCTTTGAATAATTTCAAGTCTCCTGGAAGGACCTGAGATGGTTCAGCATTCTTTGCCCTGATTTGATGATGCTGTCCTTTGATGGTCTTATCCTGTGGTTAGTTTGAGTTACATGCTGAAGCTGAGTCATCTCAGTTGGTGGCTCCCCCCTTCCATCTTCTGGTAGCTGATTCTCTAACTTAGTTGTAGTGTTGTGTGAAGAAGCACTTCTGCTTCTTTAGTTTTCAACCCCACCACTCCCTTTCTCCAGCTCACTGAATGTCTCCTTCTTGATGGTCTTAAGAAATGGAGAACAGCTTATTCCTAGCCACCTTTCTCCTTCTCCTCTTTCTCTTTCTTTCTCCTCCTCCTCCTTCTCCTCTTCTCCCTTCTCTTTCTCTTTCTCCTTTCTCTTTCTCCTTCTCCTTCTCTTTCTCCATCTCAGTGAGAACAGTTAATCAGAGGAACTGCTTGCCTATGGAGGTTGTAGGTGCTCCATCACTGGAGGTTTTCAAAAAGAGACTGGACATCAATTTGTCCATAATGGCATAGGATCTTTTGCTCAACCAGGGGATGGACTAGAAGACCTCAAAAGTCTCTCCCAACTCCAACTGCCAGGAGTTCGATCCTATCTGGCTCAAGGTTGACTCAGCCTTCCATCCTTGGATAAAATGAGGACCCAGATAGTTGGGGGCAACATGCAGACTCTGTAAACCTCTTAGAGAGAGCTATAAAGCACTAGGAAGTGGTATATAAGTGTAAACGCTCTTGCTATTGCTCTTGTTATTATAAAGGAATCCATCTCTTGTTAAATCGATTCCTTTTATCCAAAGAAGACAATATATTTAATTTTGTTTCTATTTGGAAATCACTTCCAGATTTTGTGCTTGTGATGGGGGGAAAAATGAAATTTTGTTTTTGTTCTTGTCGATTAGGTAGGTTTGTTTTTAAAGAAATAGCTGGTATAAACTATTGTATAAAAGAAAAAAAAAAGCTGAGCTTTCATGTCATCATCCTATTCTCCTGCACCAAAAGGAGTCGAGAGTCAATGCTTTTTTTCTTCTTCTCCCTTTTCCCTTTCCACCTCACATTTTCTCTTTTTCCTTCCCCTAGTTTTCCATTACGTTTTATTTTGTATCTTACATTTTGATAAAATTAATAAAAATTTGATGTTAAAAAAAATAAAGGAATCCATCTCCGTATCCATCACCTCCATCTCTCTCCTCACTTCCATCCAAAAGGGGGCAGCAAAAAGCCATTTGCTGATTTTATTCACCTTTTCACCCACAGCCTGGACTTAAAAAGCAATCAATTTGCATGAAGGATTTGCAGACTTGCCCTCAGAGGGGTTTAAGAGGGTCTTGGAAGAGGCCAGTTAGTGATTCCCATCCTTCCAGAAGATACGCTGTCTTTCCATCATGGCTTGGGTCCTTCTGCTCTTCACCCTCCTCTCGTCCTTCAGTGAGGGGCTTTTAATTCCTCTAGGGGAGAGATAAACCTTACAGGGATCTGATGACCTGCTCTGGTCTCCAGCATACAATCATTCAATATTTTCTTCTGTGATCTAGTCCCATTCTTTTCCCCTTTTCATAATCTCTTTCAGATCTCAGTGTCCAGCAGCTGAAGAACTTGAAAGATCCAGAGTTGGTAGCCCCAGGAGAGACAGTCGTTTTGTCATGTAGCTACAGTGCTGGAACCATCACAGATAACAGCTACCCTCTATGGATCCAGCAGAAGTCAGAAGAAGTTCCACGGCTCTTGATCTATACCACCAGCACCAGGGCCAGCGGTACTCCAGCCCGCTTCTCTGGTTCAAAGTCAGCAAACACCATGTCCCTGATCATCACAGAAAGCCAGGTGGAAGACGATGCGACTTATTACTGTGTTGTTTGGAGTGGCAGCGGGTGGCACATCTGTTCATTGGGATGGGAAACCGCGATAAAAACCTCACAGCAGGAACTGAACCAGCTTCAGAAGTTTGGGTTCCTCTTATTACAAGGAAGACCGTAATGAATGAGACCGTAGGTGGATATTTTTGGACCACACCACAAAGACAGTTTTAAGGAATCAAGAGGGTCAAGCCTTCCAGATGTGGCCTCCACTTGTTTTGTTTTGGAATAAAAACATGGAATTTTTGGAATAAATAATGAAATACAGTTTGGACCAGGAGGGTTTTCCAAAGACTGTTCTACATATTAAAATGCACCCTAAGCCTCCTTGAGATGGAGACTTCCTCACTATGGATTCTTTACAGGTGGGAACAATTGAGTATTCCAAACTCCTTGGGCATTCAGCTCACTGGCTACCATTATATCATGGCCAGAAAAAGGGTGTCCTGCTGGATGGGACCCTTGACCTCTTTAGTCCAGCAGTCTGTTTTTCCTCCTGCCAATCAACAACACAAGGAAGTCCATCAGGTGGTCTGCAAAAGCAATCACACTGTGTAATGGTATGTGAGCATGACCTTGGAGAGAGGAGGAATGTGGGAATGGCAAACATCTCAGAAGAGATCCTCTTTGTGTGATGAAAGCCACATGGGAGAAGTATATTTTTAGACTTCCAAGACTTCTGTTAATGTAACTTTGTGGTACAGAACAATCTTTCTCATGTGGGCATGCTTGTTCTTGGGACTGCCTCATAAAGCCGAGATCAATCTTGCAAGCCTGAAAGTACATTTCTTCTCCCATCATCTTTATGGCTCAAGAATCTAGAGAGGGTTCCTTCTGAGGTATTTCCAATGTCCCCATTCCTGCTGTGGGCTCAGCTGCCTCTTATCTGCCCATTGTCCAGTCTGCAGTTCTTCCTTCTGTCCCCCAAGGTCATTCTCACATACCAATATACACACTTTGCTGGGAAGCCTCCTTAGATGACAAAATGGATGCCAACAATGCTCTTTGACTTGACTAATTCAAAGGGATGAAGGATAAACTCCTGAGCATGCACGGATGAAAAATGAAACGTTTTCAAGGAAAAACCAAGAAAGTCAAGTTGCCATTTGAAAAGCACCTTGAGGATAAGCACAGAACAATATTTTGTTTTTGTTTTTTTTCAATAATCATTGAAAAAATGATTTCTGGGTGTGGAGCAGTTTAAGTAGACTGGGAAACTTCCTCTTAAATCTAAGTCCTCCAAGAGTCATCTTGTGACCTCAGAAGGGTGCAGCAGAGAGCCAAACTGAGTTCAGCTGATGATATTTGCATAAAAAGTGGAGAATTTGCTTCCATGGATTCAATATAAGACATTTGGAAGGGAAGAGAAGCATGAGAAGCCAACAGTGTCCACATCCCTCTTACAATGCTGTGGGCCTACTCTGTTATACTGCTGGGATGGCTCTTCTCAGGTGAGTCCAGACCACTGGTTGAAGGTCTTCAAAGGAGGCAGAAGATGCTTGTCTGTTCCATCAAGATCCATCCAGAAGATACACTAACATAGTTCCCCATTTTTGTTTTGTTTCAGGTCTGGATTCCCAGATGGTATTAACTCAACTGTCCTCCATGTCTGCATCTCCAGGATTAGCATTTAGCATCCCTTGCAGAATGAACAGTGGCTACACCATTGACCGTGAGAGAGCCAGGTGGCTCCAGCAGAAACCAGGGGGCGCCCCACGGTTTCTGTATTACTATTATACTAGCAGTGATCAGGGCAGGGGAGATGGGGTCCCAGAGAGATTCAGCGTTGCCCCTGATGCCTCCCAGAACCTCTGGAATCTGGTGATCAACGGAGTTCAAGTGGAAGATGATGCTGTTTATTATTGTGCCTCATGGGACTACAAACTTACTGGGTTCACGGTGATTAATTGTTATGGGGAACTGAGACAAAAACCTTTCGCCTCTCGTGCTAAGTCAGGCATCTGCAAATAAATTTGTAACACTGCAAAGCATTGAACTCAAATTCTCCAAACATATGACCTATAGATAGTCCTTTACTCATGACTGCGACTGTCAAAAATACATGCCAGATGCCTGCCGGTCAAATTTTGATCATGTGACCATGGGAATGCTGCAATGGTCATAAAGTGTGAAAAACAGTCATAAGTCACTTTTTTTCCAGTGCTCTTGTAACTTCAAAGGGTCACTAGAAGAATGGACTACTCGCATTTTACTAGTTCTTCTAATTCTACCGTAATTAGGAGCCACCATTGCAAAACACAGAGCACAACTTTATCTAGACTTTCTCAGACAAAAGCTGCCCCTCTGGGGAGATTCCTGTAAAATAGACCTAGAATAATAAAGTAGTTACTTTGAACTCTACACCTAAAACATACGAAGAACGGCTGCGGGACTTGGGTTTGGCTAGTCTAAAGAAAAGAAGGAATAGGGGAGACATGATAGCAGTCTTCCAGTATCTGAGGAGCTGCCACAGGGCAGAGGGGGTCACATTATTCTCCAAAGCACCAGAGGGAAGGAAGAAAAACAATGGCTGGAAACTGATCCAAGAGAGAAGCAATCTGGAATTGAGGAGAAACTTCCTGACAGGACAATCAATCAGTGGAACAGCTTGCCTTCAGAAATCATGGGCACTCCATCACTGGAGATTTTTAAGAGGAAACTGGACATTCACCTGTCTGAGACGGTATAGATTCTCTCCTGCTTGAGCAGGGGACTGGACTAGAAGACCTCCAAGGTCCATTCTATTCTATTCTATTCTATTCTATTCTATTCTATTCTATTCTATTCTATTCTATTCTATTCTATTCTATTCTATTCTATTCTATTCTATTCTATGATCTGATTGTTTGTGCCTGACGATGGGTCTATTGCTACCACTCTTACGTGTTCTGTTCTCTGTGTCATGTGCAAGAAACCAGGAAGAAGAGTTGGGTTCCAAGCACTGAAAGTTTATTGCATGCTACCTCTACACAAGAATCAGACCTACTAACGATCGAGCCAAAGCAGAACTAGATAAGGGTCAACATAATTCATGGGGAAGCTGGTCTTGGGCTTTTTGTAGGAACATAAGGATTCCAAACTGGTGACGCATTTAACCCCACCCCCAGGCTCGCTCAGCCTGCTCATCTCCTACACTTCATATTTTATTTATTTATTTAATCCCATTTATACCCCGCCCTTCTCCCGAGGGACTCAGGGCGGCTTACAGGTAAATAAAAACAGTACAATACAATAGATATCTCTAAAAGCCAAATTAAAATATATATTAAATAACCTGTATTAAGTTTAATATTATAAAATCCCTTTAAAATCCCTATAAAATCCCCCCCTAGGCCAATNCGGCGGAAGGAGGGGAGATCCGGAATAATCCGGATCTCTGGGGGGAGTTCGTTCCACAGGGTGGGGGCTCCCACAGAGAAGGCCCTCCCCCTGGGGGTCGCCAGCCGACACTGTTTGGCCGACGGCACCCTGAGGAGGCCCGCTCTGTGGGAGCGTACCGGTCGATGGGAGGCAATCTGCGGCAGAAGACGGTCTCGAATATCTTTATATGAATACCGTTCCTCCTTTAATACGCAGTTTCCTATTTGTGAGTGTGTTACTGGGAACAGAGGGAGGAGGAGGAGGCAGAACGAGGAGACGGGTAGAACGAAGGTTCTTGAACAAAGATGGAGAAAAGTATACAACCAGCAGATGCTGCTGTTGCTCTTCTTATGAAACCACAGTTCCACGGAACTGTGGAAAGAAGGAATGAAAAAGAATGGTATCAAAGAGGTACTTTAGGGAGAAAACTGGAAGGATGAAAGAAGCAGTAGGGGAAAAAAACCAGTGTGGAACCTATCTCCTTTACTTCCATGCAGCTTTGGAACTTAACCTGGAACCACAGAATTGAAATGTGACCATGCTAGTCGAAGAATAGAATGTATTCAAGATTTCCAGGTAGTCCAGGTAGCACTTAATACCTGAAAGATGAGAAGGAGGTCAAGTTTGAAATGAAGGCTTGCTGGACCTTATCTCAATCATGGTCAACCCATACCAGTCTTACAATTTCTTGCCAGGAGTAATTCTTGCCAGGATATTTTTTCCAAATGATATGGAGAACAGTGAAATGCTCCAGCCTAGGTTTTGCTTGGTGGGTGTTGAATGACAGCTGTCTGTCCAGATGTTTTCATGTTCTCCTCCCAAATTTCCTGGAGCATAGTCGAGTGTCTGAGCTCTCAAACATTTCAGCTCTTATTCAATTCAAGCATCTCTGCTCCAATTTCTTCGAAGTTAGTGATGGGTAGCAGGTACAATTTAGAAGACCCTTCAGAGACACAGTCTGCCTAGCAGGTGCAAGTGGGGGTTCTTGTGGTGGTTCCACCAGCCAGAGACGGAAGTTAAAGGTGCAAGTAATTTGCATGAAGGAACGGTTTTTTTGGCCTCTGGGGATATAAGAGCAACTGCGTTGACCCCAAGAGGAGATCCTTTTCCTTCAAGAAGATGAACGTATCAAATCTCCCCCGAATAAGCAGCATGTTCTTTCTGGTCGTATTCCTTGCCACCATTGGTGAGCTACCTTGAGTTGGTGGAAGAGAGAAGCCGCATCTTCTCCAAAATGGTGGTCAAGGCTTCTTCATAGTCCCTTAAATAAGTGTTTCTTTGCTGTTTTTCCTTGCAGATCTCAGCCTTCAGCAGCTGCAAAGCCTGAAGGACGCAGAATCGGTGCCTCGTGGTGAGACGGTCACCATATCTTGCAGATACTCTACTGGAATCATCACTGACAACAATTACCCTTGGTGGGCCCAGCAACATCCAGGCAAACCACCCCGGCTCTTGCTTTACCAGACCAGTGTCAAACCTTCTGATGTTCCAGCCCGCTTCTCTGGGTCCAAGTCAGGGAATGTGATGTCGCTGATCATAACAGGAGCCTTGGCAGAAGATGAAGCCAACTATTACTGCTCTTTAAACCCAGGGGGCTCGTAACACAGTCATTCAGTGCAATGGGGAAGGAAGGCAAAAACTCTCTCTTTGCTCTCTTCATGCAACGATAACAGTTGAATTGTCCCTGAAGCTTCCTGTTCATATTGTGGTCAGTCTGAAGATGAAAGTGCATTTTGACTAGAGCAGTGTTTTTCAAACTTAGAACATAGAATCATAGGGCTGGAAAGGACTTTGAAGGTCTTCTAATCCATCCCCCTACTCAAGGCAGGAGCCCTTATAATATCCTGGTCAAATGGAGGAGGAGGAGGAGGAGGAGGAGGAGGAGATGTAGGTCCTTTAATGGCCAGTAGGGTCTGCTCTTGTTCTTCCTACCAAAACATCATCAACAATAACAACAACCACTCCTTAGTTTCTTGCACTTAATTCTCAAAGCATACATTTCTGACATATGAACCTAGGGAAGCAGAGAAAACAAATGATTATCCTTAGAGGAAGTAGATCAAGACAAGGTATTTTTTAAAAAAGAATCAGTGTAAACATCAGGGAGGATTTTTATCCACTCTTTGAATGGCATATTTGGAAATTAAGTTGGATTCTCTGGGTTGAAATCCACCAATTCTAAGCACCCAAGCAAGAGAACAATGGTTTATATATGAATACTGAGGATAAGCGGGCTGATGCCTGGAATGGATGTTCATCACCCTGATAGAGTTTATTCCATGCACTGCCATTCTGTACAACGTTTACAGTTCCTTGCCTTTGGCCATCCAAATCAGAGTTACTAGACTTGTACTCCAAAACATATGGAGGAATCTAAGGATCCATCCCAAGCTTCTTCTTGATGGGGTGACTTAGAGCAGCTTGTCTGGAGACTAAGGAAATAGAGTCTACCCATTATCAGAAGATCTAACTATCCTACATTCCCCCCCAAAAAAAATTAGTTTGCTTTGGAAATATTTTCTGAGTCTCAACTGTGCTCACCCTTAATCATATCAAACATCTCTACCACCATCTCTTTGAAGCCAGCCATGTGCAGAAGACAGAATGCACAAGACTCTTCCAACACAGAATCAATCAAACAGGTGCCAGAGTTTCTCCTGTGGTGGTTCCACCAGCCACAGACAGAAGTTAAAGGCGCAAATGATTTGCATGAAGGAACCGATGCTTTGGGCCTCTGGAGACTTAAGAGCAACTGGGTTGACCCCAAGAGGAGATCCTTTTCCTTCAAGAAGATGAACGTATCAAATCTCCCCCGAATAAGCAGCATGTTCTTTCTGGTCGTATTCCTTGCCACCATTGGTGAGCTACCTTGAGTTGGTGGAAAAGAGAAGCCGTGTCTTCTCCAAAATGGTGGTCAAGTCTTCTTCATAGTCCCTTAGATAAGCGTTTCTTTGCTGTGTTTCCTTGCAGATCTCAGCCTTCAGCAGCTGCAAAGCCTGAAGGACGCAGAATCGGTGCCTCTTGGTGGGACGGTCACCCTATCTTGCAGATACAATCTGGGAGGCATTGCTAATGGCAATCATCCTTGGTGGGCCCAGCAACATCCAGGCAAACCACCCCGGCTCTTATTTTACAACACCAATATCAAGATGTCTGACGTTCCAGTCCGGTTCTCTGCATCGAAGTCAGGGAATCTGATGTCGCTGACCATAACAGGAGCCTCGGCAGAAGATGAAGCCATGTATTACTGCTGCTTGAACCCAGTGAGTTCGTGGCACAGTCATTCAGTGCAACGGGGAAGGAAGGGAAAAACTCTCTCTTGCTTTGCTCTCTTCATGGGTCATTGCCAGTTGAATGGTCTCTCGAGCTTCCTGCTCATGTTGTAGTCAATCTGCAGATGAAATGGACATCTTGATTAGAGCAGTGTTTTTCCAAACTTGGCAGCTTTAAGGGGTGTGGATTTCAGCTCCTGGAATTCCCCCCATCATGAAAGAAGAATACAAGACCCCTTCCTATTTTTCTTTCTGTTACGATTAACACACGTCTGAATGGAGCAGGCGAGCAGGTCCGGACTCCTCATAAGACTGTGGAATCCAGGATCTTCTGGATCTGGAGATTTTTCATCTTTGGTTCTGGATGGGTAGATCTTCCTCAAAGATCCCTAGCGTGCAAGTTGGGTGCCTTCCCGAACCCAGGCCTCCTGCTCAAAGAGCGGCAGGCAACTCTGGCTCAGAGGACCTTTGCATAACTTCGTTCTGTATGCCAGTTGTGTCCACTCCTGGATTGGGAGATCCTGGTTATGTTCACTCATATCTCAGACACCTCATGATTGGATTACTGAATATGCTACATGGGGTTGACATTGCAAACACCTTGAAAGTATCAGTGGCTACAGCATGCATTAGCATGGGTAGTTACGGGTGAACCTTGCCACATTCATAACCACCCATCTCTACTTCATGAGCTTGGTTACTAGTTGATTCTGGATAAAAGTCTTACCTATAAGACCTTTCATGTTACAAATCCATCTGTAATTACTTCTGCCCTCCAGTGATATCTGACAAGATGGTTGTTTTTCTTGCACCTTAACCCTAACCCTTATTGCATCAGAACATAGTTGATCGTATCCTCTATCCATTTCATCCTCAAGGTAACCCTGTTTGATAGGACAGGAAGAGGAACAAGGGCTATAATTGAAAGATCGCTCGACTAACTTGTTGGAAGAATGCACACTTCATCTTAGGATCCTCTGGTTCCACTTTATGCTGTAAAAGGACCAGCTCACTTATTTTTTTTCTAAGCTCAGAAATATCTCTTGTAGGCCAACAGGGTGCAGGCAAACACCTTCAGTTCCATGTACAACAGTGCCATGCTTGTTCTTAAAATAAAAGGACATTTGCATACAGAGTTGCATTCTTCGCCCCTGGGGATTTAAGAGAGACCTTAGTGGATGCCAGTTCAAGAGTCTTTCTGCCAGGAAGACCACCCAGTTCTCCATCATGGCTTGGATTCTTTTTATCTTCATAGTCCTAACTTTGTTCGGTAAGAGAAACGGAATCGAGGGAATAGCCCTTTTGAGACTCTCCCGTAGGGAATCCAGTGCAGGCAAATGGTGGATCCCATCCTGCTGTGCAGCATAGTTTCATTTTAATATCTTCCTAATTCTGTGTTCTCTTTCAGGGTCCAGTATCCAGCAATTGCAGAGCTTGAAAGATCCAGATTTTGTAGCTCTAGCAGGGACAATCACCATATCCTGTAGATATGACAGTGGAACCATCACTGACAGCAATTACCCTGTGTGGGTCCAACAGAAGTCAGAGCAGACTCCAAGGCTCTTAATACACAGCACCAGCACCAGACACACAGGCGTTCCAGCACGTTTCTCTGGCTCCAGGTCAGGGAACACCATGTCCCTGACCATCACAGGGACCTTAGTGGAAGACGAGGCTGTGTATTACTGTGGTGTCTGGACTGGAAGCGGGCGCACAGTCTCTGATTCAGATAGAGAAGTGAGACAAAAACCTTACAGGATATGAGCAACTTTGATTACTCTGGGTACCTCTTACATGAAACGGACTGCAGATGAAAACTTTCTGAACAAAGTCATTCTAGTTGTGAATATTCCTAAGCATGAAATAATTGCAGCGGAGGAAAGGATCCTAAAGGAAAGAGTCAACCTCCACATTTGAAGAGGTGGTTTTTTTTGGGGGGGGGGGTCCTTTTGGAAGAAGAACAGATTTTCTTCCATTTCCCTCCCGCCTCTCCAAATACCTGGCCAATTCTCCAAATCCAGGACATCTAAAAAAAGGCCACCATTGAGATAGGACATTTGATTGGCTATATCAGGGGTAGGCAACCTTGGCTCTTTTATGACTGGAGGACTTCAACTCCCAGAATTCCTGAGCCAGCATGGCTCAGCTTGGAAACCTCTTTCCTCAGCATGGCTGGCTCAGGAATTCTGGGAGTTGAAGTCCACCAGTCATAAAAGAGCCAATGTTTCCTACCCCTGGGCTATATAAAAAAGAGGCCTTTGAAGCATGTCCAGAGTGCAACTTTGCTGCTAAACTCTACAAAGTAGACATACAGTAGATATGGTGAGATGATAGAGAGATAACCCTTTGGAAGGGTTGGCCATGATAATCATCATTATGAATATGAACAGCATTTTCTGGGGAACCCTAGAACGTTCTTCCAAAATGCCAGTACAAAATGCTTGGTGACCCTAAACAGGATTGGTTATTTTTTTAGAACTTATAGATCAACCTGGTTGGTATCAATGGTCTATTGGAGTTAGGACTATCTCCAATTTTCTGGGAAATCATCAAAGGAATTATTTGGGAATCTTTGATAGGCCAAAGATGGCATTGATCACTGAATGATCACTGTGGTGAAGCCTCATCCTCAATCACATCTTTATTTGAGCATTATCACATGTGTCACATTGTTCTCTGATGATGATGATGAGGAGGAGGAGGAGGAGGAGGGAGGGAGGGAGAAGGGTGAAGGGGAAGGTGGAAAAATAAAAAAGAGGAGGAGGAGGAAGAGGAGAATGAAGAGGAGAAGGAGAAGAGAGAGGAGGGAGATATGTAGGTACTTCAATGGCCTGTAGGGGCTGTTGTTCTTCTTACTAAAATAACCATCACTAAGTTTCATGCGCTTAATTCTCAAACCATACTGAACATTTCTGGCATATGAGAAAAGAAAAGAAATAATTATCCTGAGAGGACCTAGATTAAGAGAACTATACAAAGAAAGAGTCAATGTAACTATCCGGGACAGGGACTTTTCTCCTTTGTTTGACTGGAAGATTTGAAAATTTAAGTTGGACTCTATGGGTTGAAATCTATCAAATGTAATCCTTAAGTAGGAGGACATAGTTTATATATGAAAATTGAGAATAAGAGGGTGATGCCTGGAATGGATGTTCAACACCCGGATAGAATTATTCCATGCACTGCCAGTCTGTAGAATATTTGCAATTCCTGGGCCTTTGGCCATCCAAATCAGAATTGCTATTACTCCATGATATATGGAGGAATCTAAGGATTCATCCCAAGCTTTTTCTTGATGAGTTGACTTAGAACAGCTTTTCTGGAGACTAAGGAAATAAAGTCTACCCATTATCAGAAGATCTAACTATCCTACATTCCACAAAAATTAGTTTGCTTTGAAAATAGTTTTTGAGTCTCAACTGTGCTCACCTTTAATCATATCAAACCTCTCTACCACCGTCTCTTTGAAGCCAGCCATGTGCAGAAGATAGAATGCACAAGACTCTTCCAACACAGAATCAATCAAACGGGTGCCAGAGTTTCTCTTGTGGTGGTTCCACCAGCCAGAGACAGAAGTTAAAGGTGCAAGTGATTTGCATGAAGGAACCGATGCTTTGGCCTCCGGGGATTTAAGAGCAATGGGGTTGACCCCAAGAGGAGATCCTTTTCCTTCAAGAAGATGAACGTATCAAATCTCCCCCGAATAAGCAGCATGTTCTTTCTGGTCGTATTCCTTGCCACCATTGGTGAGCTCCCTTGAGTTGGTGGAAGAGAGAAGCCGCGTCTTCTCCAAAATGGTGGTCAAGGCTTCTTCATAGTCCCTTAAATAAGCAGTTATTTGCTGTGTTTCCTTGCAGATCTCAGCCTTCAGCAGCTGCAAAGCCTGAAGGACGCAGAATCGGTGCCTCTTGGTGGGACGGTCACCCTATCTTGCAGATACTCTACTGGAATCATCAATGACAACAATTACCCTTGGTGGGTCCAGCAACATCCAGGCAAACCACCCCGGCTCTTGCTTTACCAGACCAGTGTCAAACCTTCTGATGTTCCAGCCCGCTTCTCTGGGTCCAAGTCAGGGAATGTGATGTCGCTGACCATAACAGGAGCCTTGTCAGAAGATGAAGCCATCTACCATTGTTGCGTACACACAGGGAGTGCATAGCACAGTCATTCAGTGCAATGGGGAAGGATGGCAAAAACTCTCTCTCTCTTTGCTCTCTTCAGGCGTCATTACCAGTTGAATGGTCTCTTGAGCTTCCTGCTCACGATGTAGTCAATCTGCAGAGGAAAGGACCAGAGAAGGTGTAATGAAAGTACCACTTTGGAACAGATATAGGCATTCAAATGTATGGAGAAATTACTGTTGGCTTCAATTCAAATTCGAACATAATTCTTCTCCATCTTTTTCTCCCTTCTTCACTCTCTCCCTTCTCCCTCCTTCTCTCTCCTGCCTCATCTCCCTCCCTCCTTCCCTCTTCTTTTGGTTACAGGTTTGGAATCCCAGTTGATATTAACTAAACCATCCACCCTGTCTGCATCTCTAGAATCAACGGTTAGAATCCCTTGCACAATGAGCAGTGGCAACACCATTACTAGTGCAAGAGCCAGGTGGCGTTCCATGGTTTCCGTATCACTATTATACCAGCACTGATCAAGGCAGGGGAACTGTGGGTCCCAAACAGATTCAGTGTTTCCCCTGATCGCTCCCAGAACCTCTGGAATCTAGTGATCACTGGCGTTCAAGTGGAAAACGAGGCGGATTATTACTGCAGCACATGGAACAACAAACTTGATGTGCACACGGCGATGCAGTTCTAGGAGGAACTGATACAAGAACAGGATGCTTGGTTGCTCAAGGCATCTATCAGCAGAGGAAGATGATGAAAAATCACCAAACACTGAACACAGAAGTTTTGAGTTCTCCATCACAGGATGTTTTGAAGAAGAGATTGGACAACCATTGGTTTGACATGATATAGGGTTTCCTGCTTGAGTAGAGGGTTAGACTAGAAGACCTCCAAAGTCCCTTCCAACTCTGTTATTCTGTTAATTCAACTTTGATTTCTATTCATATCAGTAGACTCAACCAACCAACATACACTCACAAACACACACATGCATTCTGGGATGATGATGAGGGAGAATGTTATGTTGACAGTAGTATAGTATATTAATGTACATCCTAATAATCAAAGAAATAGTTTGCCTCCTAGAGTTATGGGTACTCCATAATAGATTGGACAGCCATTTGACTGGGAGGGTACAAAGTCTCCTGCCTTGAGCAGAGGGCTGGACTAGAAGACCTCCAAGGTTTCTTCCAGCCCTATAATTCTATGATTCTGATTCCTGTCTTTCCCAGCACCAAAAATTACTTTGAGGCTATATGTCAAGGATGAAACTTTGGTAGCTACGTACCTCTGCGCTCCAACTTGCCTTTAGATGAAGGGGGGGAGGAGGTGTTACTTTCAAATGGGTAGATGGAGAAACAAAGCTTCTTTGATTCAGCTGCAGACTGAGAGAGCTTGAAGCCTTGTCAAGGACACCAGAACAGGTGTGGATTTGAAGCAGACGTTTCCCATAACAAAGTGGACTTGTTGATATGGATTATGTAAGACGTTGGGGGTTTGGCTGGGAGAACTATTGTTTAAGTCTATGAATTGGTGTTAGAGCCTCAGAGTTAGTTTTTCTTTGACAGAACCAGGCTGTGTATTCAATAAACAGTAAGAATTTTTGGAAATGAACCAGGAGTTTTATTTGGAATCTCAAGCTGGGTGTTGACACTATAATGATAGGACCAGTAGAGGTCAGGATTGCCATACTTTCTAAACTTAGTCTGTCACTTTCATCTACAGAAGAGTTTTGGTTTCAGACGCTGGGTATTCCAACTGACAGTTGCAATGAGACAATGACACATTTCCTCGCTAAATAACCCCAATCTCTATTTGAAGTCTAATAGCAAGGCTGGTTTACATCACAGAACACAGCCCGGAAGGAAAAGCACAGGAGAAAATTAACTAAACTCAGAAGAGTACATTACTACTGATTCATATTCCAGCACTTTTTGGTGCAGAGGAAAACATGGCATGTATTCAAGGATGACCTTTTTCAAGATATTTCCTTTCTAAGGAGCAAGAAATTTCAGAAACTGAGTAAAATGCAAAACACAATAGAATGTCATGGGAAAGAATTGCAATCCAATTTAGGAATGGCCAACGAGGCTCAAAGGGTGCTTCTAATGCTGGTTTATTTTACTGTCTACAAAGCCATGTTGATGGTCTCTATTTTCGTAATAATTGAAAGCAGTGAAATAGGCTGAATGAGAATCATGGTTGAAGGCAACTCAACGATCTTAATGATGAATTTGGGATTTCATTCTAGGATTCTCCAGTTCCTGCTCTGAACTCTTATTTCACCAGTGTGCCTCTTTGTCAGCAAGTTCACAAACATCACCTCTTGATCAACAAGGTGCAGAGATGAGCATTGTTTAAATAGACACCTGATTTGCATGCTGGTTGCATTCTTCACCTCTAGGGGCTTAAGAGAGACCTGACAGAAGACATGTAGTGATCTTTAGATTCGGGAAGAAGACCTCACCACCCACCATGGCTTGGATTCTTCTGCTCTTCACCATCTTGTCCTCCTTTGGTGAGACAAGAGAATCAGGGGAATGAAGAGATAACTCTTTTGGTGATTTTTCATAGGAAGCATAGTGCAAGCGAATGTTGATTGTCATGCTATTATATACCACAGTGTAGAACTGTTGCTATTATTTTTTTAAAACAAACCATATTCTCTTTCAGGGACCAGTGTCCAGCAGCTGCAGAGCCTGAAGAATTCAGAATCTGTAGCTATACATGGCACAGTCACCATGTCCTGTAGCTATAGTGGTGGAACTATATCGGACAACAATTACCTTCGATGGCTCCAGCAGAAGCCCGGGAAAGTTCTAAAGCTCTTAGTTGCTACCAGCAACAGCAGGCCAACTGGTGTCCCAGCCCGCTTCACTGGGACCACCTCCGGGAACACCATGTCCCTGACCATTGCAGGAACTTTGGGTGAAGATGAGGCTACTTATTACTGTGCCGTCTGGACTGGGAGCGGGTACACAGTGCTTGATTCAAATAAAGAAGTGAAACAAAAACTCTCTTACTAGACTGGGCTGTCCCAATATACAGAAGATCTTAAATGAACTTCTTGAGTGAAGGCTTTCTGGATAGTGATTGCATGTTTTCAAGGGCTATGATGGAATGTAGTCTGGATTCCTAGGAGGGAGGGGCTGCATTCCAGAGGACCAAGAGACAGCAAAGTTTAGATAGTTGGTTGGTAGAAAGAGGGTCAAGATAGTTCTTCCTTAAAAGTTCTTTAATGATTCAAGAAGTTGCCTTAGTTTGGCAAGATTTCTATCTATAGGTGAGGAACAATGAAGAGAAGTGTTGTGAAGTGTTTCAATGTGCCTTTTCTTAGTTTTGGAGTCTGATATGTGCCAAGAAGTCACAGCATCCATCAAAACTATTAAGAAAATATCTGGACATCAATTTTCCAAGTTTTTTTTTTAAAAAAAAAGAAAAATAGTTTAACACTCCAATATCTATTATTTCTTTGTGTCATTATGGCAATGGTGTTTTGCCAGAATTCGTAGATCCTGTTCAACCTGAAGCTAATTGTGAATCAAAAAAAGGCCATTAAGATGGGTGAGGAAACATTATCCTAATCTTCTTTCCGCCCACATAAATTATATATTTCTAGTGCTGAGTTTGAAACAGAGAAATACTACAGGCAAACCATTCTTTCAACAGTGCTTTGTCCCTTCTCTTTTGCCTTCCCACTTCATTCTATCAGTTAAACTAGTCAACGGACCTAATAGAGCTTCAGTTCACAAACATTTATGATGTTTAATAAAGTATCTTAGTTGGAAATATCTATGTAGGAAGTGACCAGGCTGAACATGAGGGAGGCGTCAAGCATGTCATTAATTTGGAGTCCGTTCATGCCCACAACAGTCCAGCCCACCTTGAATTCCATTATCTACCACCAATTTGCCTTGACCATTAGTAGTTCATCTTCTTGTAGAGAACATAAGCTTGCAATAAACCTTTATATTCATTTGAACTGCCCGGACGTCCTGATTTTCACATGCTTGACATTATGCAACCAAATCTCCTTCAAATTTTGGAAAAACCCCTAGGAGCATCATGGATCCAGCTTCTCCTTGGAATGAGAATCTATGCACCCCAAGTCTTACTAATCCCTGTAGTCTCTAGATTGATTTTTTGACAATGCCAGAAGACACAACCCCTCTGCTGAATGCAGTGTGTTTACTGAAGATATCAATACAACAACTAAGATATAATTAATAACATCTCTGAAACAAAAGGTTCTAATCTCACCGAACCTTGAGTGACAATACAGCAGCACCATCGTGTGGCAAAGGGCTTTTTTTTTAAATCAAGTTGTCATTTGTTGTACATGGCTCACTCACTCCACACAGCACTCATTTTATTTAGCGATAGAATCAAGATCACGTGAAGTATTAATACCACTTTACAATGCCTTGGTAAGGCCACACTTGGAATACAGCATCCAATTTTGGTCACCACGATGTAAAAAAGATGTTGAGACGCTAGAAAGAGTGCAGAGAAGAGCAACAAAGATGATCAGGGGACTGGAGGCTAAAACATACAAGGAACGGTTGCTGGAATTGGGGATGTCTAGTTTAATGAAGAGAAGGACAAGTGGGGACATGATAGCAGTGTTCCAGTATCTCAGGGGCTGCCCCAGAGAAGAGGGAGTCAAGCTATTCTCCAAAGCACCTGAAAGCAGGACAAGAAGCAACGGATGGAAACTGATCAAGGAGAGAAGCAACCAAGAACTAAGGAGAAACTTCCTGACAGAACAATTAACCAGCGGAACAACCTGCCTCCAGAAGCAGTGAATGCTCCAACGCTGGACGTTTTTAAGAAGAGACCGGACAACCATTTGTCTGAAATGGAATAGGGTTTCCAACCTGAGCAGGGGGTTGGACTAGATGACCTCCAAGGTCCCTTCCAACTTTATTATTACTATTATTATTACTATTATTATTATTATTATTATTATTATTATTATTATTATTATTATTATTATTCCTACCAACACTAACTTGAAACAACTGCTTTTCTGAATGGCAGAGAGGGAGATAGGGCGGTATATAAATAAACAAACAAACAAACAAACAAACAAACAAATAAATAAATAAATAAATAAATCTCTCTCGTCTCTAAAGAGGAAAGATCAAGGAGACAAAGTGAGGACATTTCTTATGGAAGCTTTGTACAGCTAGGGGAGTGTCCTCAAAATCTCCACCAGCAAATCCTACAGCTTGAAGAGGAGGAATCTTCAAAGGATGCTCTTTCCTTTTATCTGAAGCTGTCTGTCATATCTGAGGAAGAATTGATGAGCAGGCAGGACATTTGCATGAATTTGAATTCCCCACTGGCAAAAGGCTTAAGAGCAGAGAGGACATCTGCGCCTGAAGACCATTCAATCCTGTCCCAATCTCCAATCATGGCTTGGCTGCCTCTTCTTCTCATCCTCTCCTCTTACTTTATGGGTAACTTATGACTTGGGATATGACTGGGATTTATACTCTTCCTCCATCTCCTAATAATTCAGACAAGTGGTTTCTCCTCTACTTCTTTGATTTCAGATTTCTGTTCCTACCACACATTTCTCTTTAGTAAAATGAACATTGTCCTAACGCTGCCACCTTTGCTTTTTTTCAGGGAGTTTTTCCCAAGTCATGACTCAACCAGAATCTGTGTCTGGATCTCCTGGAGAGACAGTCAAAATCACTTGTACTAAAAGCAGTGGAACAATTGGATCAGGGTATTCCTCCTGGTATCAACAGAAGCCTGGTGGTCCCCCCAAACTCCTTATATATGCCGATAGCAGCAGACCCTCTGGAATCCCACCACGATTCTCCGGTTCTGTTGAAAACTCGAGAACATTGTCCGTGTTAAGCATCTCCAATCCTGAGGCAGAAGATGAAGGTGACTATTATTGCCTGGATTATTTGGGTGGTGGCCAGTGCACAGTGATACAATCCTGCTGAAGAGCTGAACAAAAACCCTTGCAGCAGGTGAACACCAATATGCATGACTAACCAATGTGTGACAATAACTTCTTGGTTCCTCTTAGCCTTCTCAAATTCTCAGGTGCTTCCTTCCTGATGTCAGAACCCAAAAAGGAGAAGCTAAGATGACAATCAGCTAGACCAAGAAGACCATGCATTTTTTGTAGTGGAGAAGTAAAAGTGGAATTTATTTTTTGGCTACCTTTCAATGTCATATTTCTCTTCTCAAGGAACACAACTAGCAAAAACCGGGTAAAAACCAAAACGTAACAGAATGCATGGGAAAGAGCTGTAATATTAATACCTTTAAACAAACAAATAAATAAGTCTTCCAATCTGAGGGCCTCTACCCGGACCTGAACAAGAACTTTGGCAGTGTTTCTTGGGCTGAGAGATTGTCCTACCTGCAAGATGTTTTGATGGTTTTCTCTATTCTCATAGAAATTGTACAAAGTGAAATAAGCCGAAGGAGAATCATGGTTGAAAACAACTCAGTGATCTTAATGGCGGAGTTGGGATTTCATCCTAGGATTCTGCACTTCTCTGCTATAAACTCTTATTTGACCAGCTCACCTATTCAGCTCTAAGCTCACAAATGTCATCTGTCCATCAAAATGGTGCAGGTTACACCTTTAGTTAACTGCACGACCTATTTGGTAAAGACAGGCCTCAGCATTGTTGTGTTGTTTTTTTTTTTAAAAAAACCAAACACCTCATTTGCATGCTAATTACACTCCCCACCTCTAGGAGTTTAAGAGAGGCCGGGTACAAGCCCAACACTGATCATTTCATCCAGGAAGATTATCTAGTTGTCCACCATGGCTTGGCTTCTTCTGCTCTCCAGCATGCTGTCTTTCTTCGGTGAGACCAAGAGAATCAGGGGATAGAATCCTTTTGAGGGTCTCCATGTGGACTGCAGTGCAGGCGAATGTTGGGCGTGGTTTGGCTGTATAACGTAGTTTCACTTGATGTTCCTTAATTCCATGTTCTCTCTTATTCCCTTAATTCCATGTGCTCCTTTCAGGGGCCAGTATCCAGCAGCTGCAGAGCTTGAAAGATCCAGATTTTGTAGCTCCAGGAGGGGCAATCACCATGTCCTGTAGATACGATGATGGAACCATCACAGACAACAACTACCCACGATGGATCCAGCAGAAGTCAGAGCAGGCTCCAAGGCTCTTAATACACAGCACCAGCAGCAGGCCATCAGGCATTCCAGCCCGTTTCTCTGGCTCCAGGTCAGGGAACACCATGTCCCTGACCATCACAGAGGCCTTGGTGGAAGACGAGGCCACTTATTACTGTTTAGTTTGGACAGGAAACATTCACACAGTGCTTGATTCAGATAGAGAAGTGAGACAAAAACCGCTGAAGGGAAGTAAGACACTTTCATCGATGTGGTTTCCTTTCTAATAAATAAGTTCTTAAAACTATCAGGAAACAACACGATGGTACACTTTCTCATTTTTTAAACAACAACAAAAAACAAAAACAAACCTCGCTTATCTTTCTAAACTCAACATCAAGTACTCAAATGGGCCTTAGACAAGGACAAAATGCTAACCATGGTTCATCCTGGTGTGCAATCCTGGGCTGCTTTAATACAGGGATAGAATCAAGATCACGTGAAGTTCTAGTACCACTTTACAAAGCCTTAGTAAGACCACACTTGGAATACTGCAACCAGTATTCTGGTCACCACAGTGCAAAAAAAATATGTTGGGATGCTGGGAAGAGTGCAGAGAAGAGAAACAAAATGATTAGAGGGTTGGAGGCTAAAACGTATGAAGAACGATTACAGGAATTGGGTTTGTCTAGTGTAGTGAAAAGAAGAACTAGGGGAAACACGATAGCAGTGTTCCAATATCTGAGGAGCTGCCACAAAGAAGAGGGAATCAGCCTGTTTTCCAAAGCACCAGAAGGCAGGACAAGAAACAATGGTTGGAAACTAACGAAGGAGAGAAGCAACCTGGAATTAAGGAGAAATTTCCCAACAGTGAGAACAATTAACAATTAACCAGCTTGCCTTCAGAAGTTGTGGGTGCTCCATCACTGGAGGCTTTCAAAAAGAGACTGGACAACCATTTGTCTGAAATGATGTAGGCTCTCCTGTTCAAGCAGGGGGTTGGACTAGAAGACCTCCGAGGTCCCTTCCAACTCCTGTTATTCTACGTTCTGTGGTAATCCTGAATTTAAATGGGTGAATCAATAAAATCAGTGAGATAGGCAAGGAACAAAGGCAGTGTGATAATCCTCAGAGAAACCGCACTAGTTTAGCTGTAATCCAGGTCAACTTTTTGTCAGTTCGGATATTCTTGATATATCTAGAATTGGGTTCCATCTGGGGAGATATCACAGCTCAATTATTGTTCTTATATTTATGAATGGCCCTTCCTTGGCTATCCAATCTTCACTCCCCAATGAAATCCTATATCAGTCAGGTCACCCTATCTATGTGATGAAGTGGCCTGCAGCTGACAAATATTGTGACCTTTGAATGCAATGTGTTAATTGTAAAAAGTTGTACCATATTCCTGATTTGGTGAAAACCTGTACGGAGTGCCCTGCATCCAGCTTCCTTTTTATATCATGGTGGGACACCAGCTCTTATGTTAGTAGTCCCTGTACTGTAGCTTCTGAACTGTCAACTCTTGGAGATTCCCTTTGATGAGCATAGCAGGTGGTCAGGAACATTTGTGAACTAACATAGTCAGTTGTCATTCTTAACATCTCTAAAATGGGCCATAATTTCCCTGAAGAGCTGAGAGGGATGTTCCTCAGCCTGAACAAAGAAGAATCAAGGAGAGAAAGAGAGGATGTTCCTCATGTGAACTTTGTCTTCTGCAGCGGGCTCTGAAGTCCTTCCCAAAAGTTCTTGCTCAGCTAAAAAGAGGAGGGTCCTCAAAAGCTCCACCAGCAAATCCTAAGGCTTGAAGAGAAGGAATCTTCAAAGGATGCTCTTTCCTTTTATCTGAAGCAGGTCCTCATATCTGAGGAAGAATTGATGAGCAGGCAGGACATTTGCATGAATTTGAATTCCCCACTGGCAAAAGGCTTAAGAGCAGAGAGGACAGCTGGCTCTGCAGACAATTCAGTCCTGATCCCATCTTCCACCATGCCTTGGCTGCCTCTTCTTCTCATCCTCTCCTCTTCCTTTATGGGTAATTGAAGACTTGGGCTATCTACTAAAAATGGCTGGGACTNTGGTATCAACAGAAACCTGGCAGTGCCCCGAAACTCATGATATACTATGATAGCAGCAGACCCTCTGGAATCCCAGCACGATTCTCTGGTTCTGTTGAAAGCTCCAGAACATCTGCCGTGTTAACCATCAACCTGATTGAGGAAGGAGATGAGGCTGGGTATTATTGTGCCTCTTATACAGACAGTGGCTCGTACACAGTGCTACAATTTCACTGAAGAGCTGAACAAAAACCTTTCAGGAGGCGATCACCGATATGCATGACTGGGCAATGTGTGACATCTTCTTCTTGGTTCCGCTTAACCTTCTCAAACTGTAAGATGCTTCCTTCTTGGTGCCATACCTACTTAGATTCTCAGAGATGTGATGATGTCTGAACTGGAGGTTATTATTATTGGTCTGGGACTTCATGGTGGGGGAAATGAAGGGGATCAGTTGAATGATGGATTATGAATCATTGAACATAAAGAGTCACCCAGAACACTTCTGATAATCGTCGTTTGGAGACAACAATCATATTGTTGATCTTTATCCCACATTCTAGCTACAACCGGGCCATGTTTCCTCCTGATCTTCTCTGCCTACTGCAATGCTGTTGGACAACCTTTCTAGCATCAACCCTTCTGATCTGGAACACTCACGTTTTGGTTCTTCTTGACCAATTCTGATAAGGGAGGCTTCTTTGGAGTCCCTCACTCTTCCCTTTCACATCTAACTTTTCTCTCCCCTTTGAAATTATACCTCCTTGGCTGAAGCTTTTCTTTTCTCTTTGCTTTCTTTCAGACCTTTTGGTCCAGCTCGTCCTTCATCATCCCCCTTCCCTTTCAGCGTCCTACAGAGAAACAGTCAGGATTTGTTGTATGAAAATGAGTGGAAACACTGGAGATTAATACAATTCCTGGGATCAACGGTGCCATCATCAGATACATGAGCAAAATAAGAGAGAGCCTTTGAAGCCACAACTCAGTTCTCTGGCCCTCTCCGTAGTTCTTCCAATTCTGTCTCCTTGAG
>NW_015389768.1:14824-20407 GCF_001527695.2 Protobothrops mucrosquamatus | reverse complement strand
CATCCTCTCCTCTTCCTTTATGGGTAATTGAAGACTTGGGCTATCTACTAAAAATGGCTGGGACTTACACTCTTCCCCCCATCCCCTTATAATTCAGGGAAGTGGTTTCTCCTCTACTTCTTTGATTTCAGATTTCTGTCCCTACCACACATTTCTCCTAAGTTCAATGAACATCGTGTTGACTGAGTCTTTCCTGTCATCTTTGCTTTTTTTCCAGGGAGTTTTTCCCAGTTTGTCCTGAATCAACCAGCCTCTGTGTCTGGATCTCTTGGAGAGACAGTCCGACTCACTTGTGAAAAAAGCAGTGGAACGATTGGATCACAGTATTCCTCCTGGTATCAACAGAAACCTGGCAGTGCCCCGAAACTCATGATATACTATGATAGCAGCAGACCCTCTGGAATCCCAGCACGATTCTCTGGTTCTGTTGAAAGCTCCAGAACATCTGCCGTGTTAACCATCAACCTGATTGAGGAAGGAGATGAGGCTGTTTATTATTGTGCCTCTTATACAGACAGTGGCTCGTACACAGTGCTACAATTTCACTGAAGAGCTGAACAAAAACCTTTCAGGAGGCGATCACCGATATGCATGACTGGGCAATGTGTGACATCTTCTTCTTGGTTCCGCTTAACCTTCTCAAACTGTAAGATGCTTCCTTCTTGGTGCCATATCTACTTAGATTCTCAGAGATGTGATGGTGTCTGAACTGGAGGTTATTATTATTGGTCTGGGACTTCATGGTGGGGGAAATGAAGGGGATCAGTTGAATGATGGATTATGAATCATTGAACATAAAGAGTCACCCAGAACACTTCTGATAATCGTCGTTTGGAGACAACAATCATATTGTTGATCTTTATCCCACATTCTAGCTACAACCGGGCCATGTTTCCTCCTGATCTTCTCTGCCTACTGCAATGCTGTTGGACAACCTTTCTAGCATCAACCCTTCTGATCTGGAACACTCACGTTTTGGTTCTTCTTGACCAATTCTGATAAGGGAAGCTTCTTTGGAGTCCCTCACTCTTCCCTTTCACATCTAACTTTTCTCTCCCCTTTGAAATTATACCTCCTTGGCTGAAGCTTTTCTTTTCTCTTTGCTTTCTTTCAGCTAGTCCTTCATCATCAGCTAGTCCTTCATCATCCCCCTTCCCTTTCAGCGTCCTACAGAGAAACAGTCAGGATTTGTTGTATGAAAATGAGTGGAAACACTGGAGATTAATACAACTCCTGGGATCAACAGTGCCATCATCAGATACATGAGCAAAATAAGAGAGAGCCTTTGAAGCCACAACTCAGTTCTCTGGCCCTCTCCGTAGTTCTTCCAATTCTGTCTCCTTGAGCATCGTCAAGCACTCTCAGATTGCCTACAACAGGAATCTCCTTTGTTGATGTTTGTTTGTCAAAACTTTGGAATTTTTTTTAACTCTATGGTTTTCTAGATCATAACTATGTTCCCCTTCCTATTCTCTTTTCTGATCCACCCCCTTTTGAGGCATAAAAATAAATGTCAACATGATGTAGGTCCCTCTGCTTCTTTATTTTGACAAAGAGAATCTTGGCATCTGCTTTGCCCAACACCTATTAGACACTTTGAGGCTATGGTGACATAACCAGTAGAGGTCAGGATTGCCGTGTTCTCTAAACTAAGTCTGAAATTTTAGTCCACAAAGTTCTACCCTAAAGATGCTTGTTATTTATGTTGTCAGTAGCAATGAGAAAACACGCGTTATTTCCCTTCTCAAAGATTACAAGTGGCAGAAACAAGGTAAAAATCAAAATGTAATAGAATGCATGGGAAAGAGTATGAATGTTATTCAATTAAAAGAAATAAGTAAATGTTTAAATAAGTTTGGGGACACTATATATTCCTGAATTGGATCACACAAATCTGGGGAATATTTTTTATGCTGATATATTCTGTTTTCTACTATATCTTGATTTTCTCTGTTCTCACGTTAATTTTACTTTGTGAAGTAAGCTGAATGAGGATCACGGCTGAAGACAACTCAGTGATCTTAATGGCGGAGTTGGGATTTCATCCTAGGATTCTGCACTTGTCTACTATAAACTCTTATTTGACCAGCTCACCTATTCAGCTCTAAGCTCACAAATATCATCTGTCCATCGAAATGGTGCAGGTTACACATTTAGTGAACTGGGCAACCTATTTGGTAAAGACAGGCCTCAGCATCCTTTTAAAAACCGTCTCATTTGCATGCTAATTGTATTCCTCACCTCTAGGGATTTAAGAGAGGCCAGGTTGAAGCCAATGACTGATTGATTCATTCAGGAAGATTATCTAATTGTCCAGTATGGCTTGTATTCTTCTGCTCTTCACCATCCTATCTTCCTCTGGTGAGACCAAGAGAATCAGGGGATAGAATCCTTTTGAGGGTCTCCATGTGGACTGCAGTGCAGGCGAATGTTGGGCGTGGTTTGGCTGTATAACGTAGTTTCACTTGATGTTCCTTAATTCCATGTTCTCTCTTATTCCCTTAATTCCATGTGCTTCTTTCAGGGGCCAGTATCCAGCAGCTGCAGAGCTTGAAAGATCCAGATTTTGTAGCTCCAGGAGGGACAATCACCATGTCCTGTAGATACGATGGTGGAACCATCACTGACAACAACTACCCACAATGGATCCAGCAGAAGTCAGAGCAGACTCCAAGGCCCTTAATACACAGCACCAGCAGCAGGCCATCAGGCGTTCCAGCCCGTTTCTCTAGCTCCAGGTCAGGGAACACCATGTCCCTGACCATCACAGGGGCCTTGGTGGAAGACGAGGCCACTTATTACTGTTTAGTTTGGATCGTGGACCGGTGCACAGTGCTTGATTCGGATAGAGAAGTGAGACAAAAGCTCTTCAAAGGAAGTGAAACTCTTTCATGGGTTTGGTTTCCCTTCCAATAAAGAAGAGCTTCAGCCCATCAAGAAATGACATGATTGAATCTTCCCTTCTGTTTCTTAAACAGGAACATCTCTTTCTACACTCAACATCAAGTACTCAAGTGGGTCTTAGAGACAAGGACAAAATGCCAGACCTGGTTCATCCTGGTAAACCTGAAGTTAAACATGTGACTCAATAAAGTCTTTAGCCCAGGTTGATTGGTGTCCTTTTGTCAATTCAGATATTCTGTATATATCTAGAACTGGGATTCATCTGGGGAGAAATATTTCATTTGGTCTAATATTGATGAATGCCCTTTTATTCCCTCCCTTTGCTTCCCTGTCTTCACCCCCACTGAAATCCTACCTCAATTCAAGCTAGCAGAGGCATCTGATGAAGTGGGCTTCAGCTCATAAATGTTTTGGCCTTTTAATATTATATGTTACAATAATAATATAATTTAATATTACATTATGTGTTCTATATGGTAGAAAGGGTTACCATAGACCCGATTTTGGAGAAAGACTCTAGGAAGTGCCACAGATCGAGTTTCCTTTTTATATTATGGTGGGACATCAGCTCCAATCTTAGTAGTCCATGTGGCCTCTGAACTGGATTTGTGTCTACCCTTGGAGATTCCCTCTCCAAGCACAACAACTTTTCAGGAAAACATGAACGTGTGACCTAACATATATGGTTATCATTCCTAACATCCCTGCAATAGGTCATAATTTCCCAGAAAAGCTGAGAGGGATCTGTCTCAGATTGAAGAAGGAAGGATGAAGGAGATAAAACGAGGACAATTCTCATGCATGCTTTCTACGCTGCAGTTGAGCTGAAGACCTTCCCAAATGTTCCCGCTCAGCCAAACAGGATGGTCTCCTCAAACAGCTGCATCAGCAAATCATGATACTCAAAGATAATAACAGAATAAGAAGGGACCTTGGAGGTCTTCTAGTCCAACCCCTTGCTCGGGCAGGAAGGAACTTTCAAGGGAAGGTCTTTCTTTTTATCATAACTGAGGAAGAGTCAATGAGCAGGCAAATCATTTGCATGAATTTGAATTCCCCACTGTCCAAAGGCTTAAGAGTGGAGAGGACAGCTGGATCTGCAGACAATTCAGATCTGACCCCATCTCTAACCATGGCTCGGCTGCCTCTTCTTCTCCTCCTCTCCTTCTCCTTTACGGGTAATTTATGTCAAGGGATTTCTACTCAAAAATTGCAATGATTGTAGCCTTCCTCAACCTCCTGATAATTCAGAGGTCCATCTCCTAATTGCCTTTCCTACCACACTTTTCTCCTGATTTAAATGAAGATTGTGCTGATCGAGTCTTTCTTTCATCTTTGTTTTCTTTCAGGGACTTTTCCCCAAGTCATGACTCAATCAGAATTTGTGTCTGGATCTCTTGGAGAGACAATCCAAATTATTTGTACTATAAGCAGTGGAACAATTGACACAGGGGATTCCTCCTGGTATCAACAGAAGTCTGGAAACGCTCCCAAACTGATCATATACGAGGATAGCAATACAGCCTCTGGAATCCCAGAACAATTCTCCGGTTCACTTGAAAACTCAAAAAAATCTGCAGTGTTAAGCATCTCCAATCTTGAGGAAGAGGATGAAGCTGATTATTATTGCGCATATTATGTAGGTGCTGGCAAGCACACGATGACACAATCCCACTGAAGAGCTGAACAAAAACCTTGCAGGAGGTGATGTCTGATATGCATGATTGGCAAATGTGTGTCATATTGTTCTTGGTTCCTCTTAGCCTTCCCAAACTGTCAGGTGTTTCCTCACTCCTGTCACTCCGTTTTAGACTCGGGGGTGTGTGATGGTATTTGAGTTGCAGAAGGATGCTGCAATTGGACTGGGATATTACGGTGGGTGGATGGAATGGGACCAGTTGACTTATGACTGCACGATTTAGCACAGATTCACTCAGAACGCTTCGCATAGTGCTTCATTTTGGAGACAACAGCCATATTGTACATCTTTATCCCGCTTTCCAACTTTGGACTGCTTACATCTCCTCTTGTTCTTATCAACCTTCTGATCTGGACATCCACTTTTTGGTTCTTATTGATCATTTCTGTTCAGGGAAGCTTCTTCTGAGTCCATCACTCTTCCCTTTCAGATCTAACTTTTCTCTCCCCTTTGAAATTACACCTCCTTGGTGGAAACTGTTCTTTGCTCTTTGCTTTCTTTCAGGATTTTGGTTGTCTTGAATCAGCCACCTTCTCATTCAGCAAACTTTGGAGAAACAGTGAGAATTCTTTGTTCCAAAAGGAGGAGAAAAAATTGAGACTGATACCACACCTTAGATCTATATACAAGCAAACTGAGAGACCCTCAGCCAATTTCTCTGGCTTTGTCAACAGTTCTTCCAATTTTGTCTCCTGGAGATCTCTAATCACTCACATTGCTTACAAGAGACCCTCTTCCTTTGCTGGTTTTGTTTCTCTCCACCTTTAGATATTTTTTAATTCCATATTTTTCTAGATCATAACTATGCTCCCCTTCTCATTCCTCCTGCTCATCCACCATCTTTAGATTCATGAAAAAGTGGGTGTAAGCATGCCATTTTGTTTGATCTCAGTCACCCCCCCTTCCCTTTCAGCGTCCTACAGAGAAACAGTCAGGATTTGTTGTATGAAAATGAGTGGAAACACTGGAGATTAATACAA
>NW_015389768.1:0-11597 GCF_001527695.2 Protobothrops mucrosquamatus | reverse complement strand
GATTAATACAATTCCTGGGATCAACGGTGCCATCATCAGATACATGAGCAAAATAAGAGAGAGCCTTTGAAGCCACAACTCAGTTCTCTGGCCCTCTCCGTAGTTCTTCCAATTCTGTCTCCTTGAGCATCGTCAACCACTCTCAGATTGCCTACAACAGGAATCTCCTTTGTTGATGTTTGTTTGTCTAAACTTTGGAAAAAATTTTAACTCTATGGTTTTCTAGATCATACCTATGTTCCCCTTCCTATTCCCCTTTCTGATCCACCCCCTTTTGAGGCATAAAAAATAAATTTCAATATGCTATTTACGTTTGAGGTAGGTCACGCTGCTTCTTTATTTTGACAAAGAGAATCTTGGCATCTGCTTTGCCCAACACCTATAAAACACTTTGAGGCTATGGTGACATAACCTGTAGAGGTCAGGATTGCCGTGTTTTCTAAACTAAGTCTGAAATTTTAGTCCACAAAATTCTAGTTTAAGGATGTTTGTTATTTATGTTCTCAGTAGCAATGAGAAAACACGCGTTATTTCCCTTCTCAAAGAGAAGAGTGGCAGAAACTGGATAAAAATCAAAATGGAATGGAATGGAATGTGTCCTCAAAAGCTCCACCAGAAAATCCTAGTGCTTGAAGAGAAGGAATCTTCAAAGGATGCTCTTTCCTTTTATCTGAAGCTGGCCCTCATATCTGAGGAAGAATTGATGAGCAGGCAGGACATTTGCATGAATTTGAATTCCCCACTGGCAAAAGGCTTAAGAGCAGAGAGGACAGCTGGCTCTGCAGACAATTCAGTCCTGATCCCATCTTCCACCATGCCTTGGCTGCCTCTTCTTCTCATCCTCTCCTCTTCCTTTATGGGTAAATTGAAGACTTGGGCTATCTACTAAAAATGGCTGGGACTTACACTCTTCCCCCCATCCCCTTATAATTCAGGGAAGTGGTTTCTCCTCTACTTCTTTGATTTCAGATTTCTGTCCCTACCACACATTTCTCCTAAGTTCAATGACCATCGTGTTGACTGAGTCTTTCCTGTCACCTTTGCTTTTTTTCCAGGGAGTTTTTCCCAGTTTGTCGTGAATCAACCAGCCTCTGTGTCTGGATCTCTTGGAGAGACAGTCCGACTCACTTGTAAAAAAAGCAGTGGAACGATTGGATCAGGATATTCCTCCTGGTATCAACAGAACCCTGGCAGTGCCCCGAAACCCATAATATATTCTGACAGCAGCAGACCCTCTGGAATTCCAGCACGATTCTCCGGTTCTGTTGAAAGCTCTAGAAGATCTGCCGTGTTAACAATCTCCAGTCTTGAGCCAGAAGATGCGTCTGTATATTTTTGCGCCTCTTACATAGGCAGTGGCTCGTACACAGTGCTACAATTCTGCTGAACAGCTGAACAAAAACCTAGCAGCTGGTGAACACCAATATGCATGCCTAACCAATATGTAAGAATATCTTCTGGGTTCCTTTTAGCCTTCTCTAGCTGTCAGGTGCTCCTTTGCTGGTACCATTCTCTTTTAGACACGTAGGGATGTGATGGTATTTGAATTCTAGAACAGTGGTTCTCAACCTGTGGGTCGGGACCCCATTTGGGGTCGATCGACCATTTCATGGGGGTCGCCAAGCAAGGCTGTCCGCCATTTTTTTGTCCGCCATTTTTCCCCCTTTTCCGGCGGGTGCCTTACCTCCCTTGGGCTGGGCCAGCTGGTGGTCGGCCTGCTCCGTCTCTGCCGCTTGCCATCTACGCCTCGGCCGGCGCAGGGGGCGGAACCACGCATGAGCGGTGCTCCCGGGCAGGGAAAGTCATCGACTTACGACCGGTTGGGTAGTCCTCAACTTACGACCGGTTTAGTCCTCGACTTACGACCGGTTTAGTCCTCGACTTATGACCGGTTGGGGTCGTGGCATTAAAAAGGTTGAGAACCACTGTTCTAGAAGGACACTACAATTGGTCTGGGACTCCATGATGGGTGGAAGGAAAGGGATCAGTTGAAGTATGACTATGTCCCATTTAACATAGAATTTCTGCCCTGTGTTCTTTACAGTCTCTTTGAAGGCTGTAGCCATGTCACAAAATAACAGAGATGGAAGGGACCTTGGAGGTCTTCTACTCCAACCTCCTGCACAAGCAGGAGACCCTATACCGCTCCAGATAAGAGGCTGTCCAGTCTCTTCTTAAAAGTCTCCAGTGATGGAGCACCCACAACTTGTGAAGGCAAAGCTATTCCACTGGTTAATTCTTCTCACTGCTCAGAAATTTCTTAGTCAACTATAGTGCAGGTGGAATCTCCCAACACTGAAAACAATATGATCGTGTAGCCATTGACTTCATTTGTTTATAAATTCTACTTGTACGGCCCCACCATCTCATACAAACGTTTGTCATTTTTTTTCTGGGCATGGAACAGGGCTAAAAACATCAACATAATCCTAAGGCAGTGATGGCGAACCTTTTAGAGACCGTGTGCCCCAAAACTGCCCCCTGCCTGCCCCGCCCATCCACAGGGCCACCCACTGCCTCCATGGCCTGCTGCAGATTACCCAGGTGGCCCACTAGCACCACGGCAGCCACACCCTCCGCCTGCGCCCCGCAGCATCAACTGTGTGCAACAGGTGTGAGGGCGAAGTGTTGTCCCCACTGCTCGGCTGCCATGTCCTTGGCTGCACTGCTCCACGCGGGCTACGCTTGGGGGCGACTCTCCTCCAGGGGGGGGCTTGAGGAGGGGGCAGCGGGGGGAGGCAGGCCTGGGGCAATGGCGGGTGTGCCCACAGAGAGGGCTCTGTGCACCGCCTCTGGCACGCGTGCCATAGGTTCGCCACCACTGTCCTAAGGTAATAAAACAGAATAAAAATAAAACATGGCAGCTCACACCATCGACACTAATCGCAATACCTCACAGGCTCATCTAATCTTCCAACTCCCATCCTGGGAGAACAGCCAAGTCTTAAAGATCTTCTGAGAGATCAACAGTGTTTTACAGTGTTTCTGATCTCTTTGTTTAGGGAACATCCAGACGGTGGTGCTATGAGATTACATGTTGATGACTGGGGCGTGGGTTAGCTGTCTGGTAGCGTGTGCCTCATGTTCTCTGATATCCAGACGAAACTGATGGGGCATTTCTATTGACCTCCATCTCTTCTCTCATCACTCTCCAGTTCTCAGGAATAATTCCTACTCTTTAAGATTGTCTGAACACGTTGGTAGGCTGGATAAGAAAGAATAATCAGAAACATTTTTTTAATTAGGTATAATGCCAGAAAATCCATCCGAGATCAGTAAAATGAGGACCCAGATTGTCGGGGGCCATATGCTGACTCTGTAAAGCACTAGGGAGTGGAATATAACTCTAAGTGCTATTGCCATTGCTATGACCTGTAAGTGTTCTTTTGTGGTGGGGGAGGAAAAGTTGACCAAAAGACTGGAGAAGAAAGAAACGGTAGGGGTTGAATAAAAGAAAGGCAAGAAAACACTCTAGAGTCATTCATCCATTTATAACACCGTTTGGGTAAAAGTTGGCGGTGCCAGTAGGATCTTCTAGGAATCCATCTGTGGCAAAAACTGGGACACCATTGCTTCTCCATCCTTGGTTCGACTTAACAGTTGTGTCTGGAGAAATCCTGATTCAGATCAACGTTAGTCAAGTCAAGCCAACTACATCGTCCATGACTGGCCAATTTAACTGGCCAATTGAAGACCTTGAAACTTTCCAGTGACAAAGTGTTTTCCCCTCCCTATAATTTTACAGTGGGCCTGAATGACGATGATAACCACATAGGTAGAGGAAGTGCCTTTGCATGCCTTTGCATTTTTTCCTCGCGTGGCCTTTAAAAGAAAGCAATATCTCCAAAACACTTTGCACGTAGGACATCCGTCATGGCCATCCCTTATACTGTTAGCTTCAACATGGCACAAGCTATCCTCTTCTTCCTCATTTTCTATTATTGCACAGGTAAAGGAGAACATGTTTCCAAATGTAAACCCTTGGATTTATAACTTTTGCTCTTTGGGGGTAACATTCAAGAAGAGAAGAGCTGATTAGGGCACTGGAGGCTAAAACATATAAAGAATGGTTGCTGGAATTGGGTATGTCTAGTTTATTGAAAAGATGGACTAGGGGGGGACATGATAGCAGTCTTCCAGTATCTCAGGAGCTGCCCCAGAGAAGAGGGAATCAAGCTATTCTCCAAAGCACCTTAAGGCAGGACGAGAAGCAACGGGTGGAAATTAATCAAGGAGAGAAGCAACCTGGAATTAAGGAGAAATTTCCTGACAGTTAGAATAATTAATCAGTGGAATGACTTGCCTCCAGATGTTGTGGGTGCTCCATCACTGGAGGTTTCTAAGAAGAGATTGGACAACCATTTGTCTGAAGTGGTATAGGGTTTCCTGCCTGAGCAGGGGGTTGGATTAGAAGACCACCAAGGTCCCTTCCAACTCAGTTCTTCTATTATTCTGTTAACCTACTACAAGGTTAAAGGGCTTCCTTCTCTTTGCAGTTGACTTTGATGGAATCCAAGTCTCATCAAGCCATTGCTTCCCTTTGTTTTGTTTCTTTCAGGAGCCTCAGCCCAATTTGTATTGACTCAGCCAGCTTCTGTAACAGCACGTCTTGAAGAAAAGGTCCAGATCTCCTGCACGAGGAGCAGTGGAGCTATGTCTGGTTACTATGTGTCCTGGTATCAACAGAAATCCATTGAACCACCCAAACTATTGATTTATCAGCACATGTACAGGCCTGCTGACATTCCAGACCGATTCTCTGGAGCAACTGACAGTTCTAGAGCTACTTTAACCATTAATGGTGTTCAATCAGAAGACGAGGCGGACTATTATTGTCAGTCTTACGACAGTAACTGGATGTTCCACAGTGATGCAACCTACAGAGGGAAGTGAGGCAAAAACCTTCTTTTGCATATGAGAACTTTCAGTTTGCATTTGTTGAGGTGCTTGAGGACCATTCATGTACTGCGGTGTGTGTCCATTACACAAGTGTCTATCATAGGAAAAGCCAAATGGGCATGCAACTTAATAAGAAAATGAGAGCAATAGATCAGTGAATGCCACTGAGGGGTCAAACCATATATTTAAAATCAAGTAGCTTCATGAACAGCTTGCCTCCTGGAGTTGTTGTGTCCATCGCTGGAGGTCTTCAAGAAAAGATTGGGCAACCATTTGTCCAGGATGGAATAAGGTCTCTTGCCTTGAGTAGGTTGTTGGACTAGAAGACTCCCAAGGTCCCTTCGAGCCCTATGATCTACTCCTAGGTGCAAAAAACCCCCCAGAACACTTCTATCTTACAAACATCAAACATGGATTTATTCCGAAGCCTCCATAATTCAGAAATAATAGAATAAGGAAGTAAAGCATGAAGTAGACAATGGGATATAATTTTAATTGCTATTTCAAAGCAGATGTGTCTACGTTGAGGTAGGCATCATGTAATGGCTGTTCATTGCAGGTCTGAATCTAATCAGATTGCAAATCTGAGCTCCATTGGCAATTTCAGTTGGATTTTGCCCGATCCTAACATTCTTAGTTATTAGCAGATTGTGATTTTTTTTTCTTAAATTGAGATAAAATAGAACAGAATAAGAACAAGAGGCTAATAGTATACCAAGACTAGTTCAGGAAGATACAGGAACGTACCTGTAAGAACTGTGTAGTTCACTAGAAGGTGGACACATAGAGAGATTTTTATCCATGGGGTCACCAGGTGTCAGTTATGACTTGATGCAACCTAACAAGGAGCAACAAGGAGCAAATTAATCAACATATAATTGGGCATTATCCCTATTAGCTAGGTTTAATGTAGCATGAAAACTAAATAGAAATAAATTAAATGTAGCTGGATCCCACCCTCTCTTTCACTCAAGAAACACGTTGTGAGACTGTTCCTAGAAGATCCCATGCTTCTTTAGCAATGCTCTTCTCTTTATTATCTAAAGAGACGTGAATAGTTATGTAACAATCCAAAAAGGCATCTCATTTCCATGTATTTATATCCTGTCCTTTTCAGGACTTTAAGAAGAGATGCAAGAAAGAGAGAGAGAGAGAGAGCTTTATTGCAAGAAATACAGATTTTTTTCCTTGACCATGGCACAAACCTCTGTCCTTTTCTTGATTTTTTTTTTACTTTGCAGGTAAAAGAAAACTTAAAACATCTGGGATATTCCTAAAAAAACAGTTCTTCTGCAATGTGCAGGAGATCCAACTTCGATTGATCAAGAGTTTTATTGGTCTTGGTTCTGCTCTGACCTATTATTCTATTCTATTCTATTCTATTCTATTCTATTCTATTCTATTCTATTCTATTCCATTCCATATTATTCTACTCTACTCTACTCTACTCTACTCTACTCTACTCTACTCTACTCTACTCTACTCTACTCCACTCCACTCCACTCCACTCCACTCCACTCCATATTAATCTACTCTACTCTACTTACTCTACTCTATTCCATTCCATTCCATTTTATATTCTATTTTAGGATCCTGGGGCCAGTTTGTACTAACTCAGCCAGCCTCCCTGTCAGTAGCCCTTGGAGGCAGAGTTATGATCTCTTGCACAAGGAACACCGCAAGCATCAACAAGTACCACGTCTCCTGGTACCAACAGAAACCCAACAGTTTGCCCAAGTTGTTGATCTACCAGCACAACAAGAGACCCCCTGGAATTCCAGAGCAATTCTCGGGATTTCCAGGTGGGTCTTCTGCCACCTTAACCATCAACAATGTCCAAGCAGAAGATTTGGCATTACTATTGCTCATCTTACGACAGCAACTGGCTGCCCACAGTGATGCCGTCTCAAGGGGAAGTGAAACAAAAAACATCTCCTTGGCACCAGAAAAGAAGTCATTGATTTACAAGATTTCCTCATTCTTGGCCACAAGAGGAAAGCTACACTTGTCTTTTGTCCTTGAGTCAGCCTCAGAAGTGGTGAAGGAACCAATGTTAT
This sequence comes from Protobothrops mucrosquamatus, assembly GCF_001527695.2. NCBI lineage: Eukaryota > Metazoa > Chordata > Lepidosauria > Squamata > Viperidae > Protobothrops > Protobothrops mucrosquamatus. The sequence continues at coordinate 4,641 of NW_015389768.1, read as the reverse complement.
CTTGCTGGCCTTTGGCTGATTCAACATATTTGGAGCTGTGCAATCTTGAGACAAATATTGAGACACTGGGGGGGGGGCTGGGGAAGGTTTATAAGAGGTCAATTTCCCCTCCTTAAAAGCAAATCTTGTCAGGTTGTGGAGGACTTTCCAGAGTGGTGGAGATTTAGGAGGGGGTCTCAAGACCCACTTCTCCTCTCCTCACATTGTTATAATTGTTCCTATGAACCTCAAAAGAAATCCAGCGTTTTTAACAGGGCCCAGTACAATAAATGGACACTTTCCTTGTCAACTGAGCAGAAAGAAAAGTCAACCTCCATACAATAGTCTTTGACTTACGGCCACAATTGACCTCAACATTCCTGTTGCTAAGCAAGATGGCTGTTAAGTGAGTTTTGCCCCATTTTACAACCTTTCTTGGCAGACTTGTTGAGTGAATCACTGCACTTGTTAAGTTAGGGACACAATTGTTAAGCGAATCTGGCTTCCTTGTTGACTTGGCTTGTCAGAAAGCCACCAAAGGTGATCACATGACCCCTGGACACTGCAGCAGTCATAAGTACAAGCCAGTTGCCAACCGCCTCAATTTTGATCACGTGACTATGGGGATGCTACAACTGTTGTGTAAAAAGCAGTCATAAATAACTTTTTTTAAGTGCATTATAACTTTGAGCGGCCATTGAATGAACGGTTGAATGTCAAGGACAACTTGGTATGCCAGAATTTGGGAAAAACTCACAGAAATTAAACCAAAAGAGCTGGGTTACTCTCTGGTGGCAACAGTCAGAGATGGAACTTTTTCCAACATTGTTGTTGTTGTTAGTTGCGAAGCCGTGTCCGACCCATGGACAACGTTCCTCCAGGCCTTCCTGTCCTTTACCATCTTCTGGAGTCCATTTAAGCTCACGCCTACTGCTTCAGTGACTCCATCCAGCCACCTCCTTCTCTGTCGTCCCCTTCTTCTCTTGCCCTCCATCTTTCCCAGCATTAGGCTCTTCTCCAGGGAGTCCTTCCTTCTCATTAGGTGGCCAAAGTATTTGAGTTTCAACTTCAGGATCTGGCCTTCTAAAGAGCAATCAGGGTTGATCTCCTCTAGTCCTGACCGGTTTGATCACCTTGCAGTCCAGGGGACTCGCAGGAGTCTTCTAGAGCACCAGAGTTCAAAGGCCTCCATTCTTTGGCGCTCAGCCTTTCTTATGGTCCAACCTTTCCAACATGCACTTTATTAAAAGGCATAATGACAAATTCACCTTCTGATGAAGCCATCGTTGCTCCACGTTCCATTGGAAGTAATCCATGGCACATTTGATGCTTTCAAGAAGCTTTTTTAACTGCAATACCCATAGCTAGTCATATACACAAACCACAACAAAGTAGCAAAGTGATGTGGTCATTTCCCACTGGGCACGCCCCTATGTGTGTGTGTTATTTGTGTTTGTGTGTGGTTGTCAAAACGATTCAAGATGGTGGCCAGAACTGTATGATCAATCTTTAGTCTTAATCGTTTTTTTTAATGCTTCGTGATACCAAGATTACTTTAGCGTCATGCATACCACTCCTGAATGAAAGATGGGATATAAACTTAATAAACAAACTAGATGTAATTGAAGAATATCTGGAGATCCGAAGGTTCCTCATCTCAAGATAGATATTACAGCAGATTCTGGAATTCAAACCAGACTGTTTCTTTAAAAGAAAGTCTGTGCAATAAGAGTTTTCAGGATTGGGGTCTCCAAGCTAAATACATATATAAGAAGCCTGTAAGGGGTGTCTGTGTTTCTGCATTGTCTTGGTATCGTAGCTCTATCAACGTGTAACAGCTGACCTTTGGCAACTTGTATTCCTGTTTTAGTTTGTTTGCTTTGCAATTTGCTAATCCAGAGCAGAGTCAGAGATTCAGCAGGATGGTGAGTAGAGGAGAACGGTATTTAAAGTATCTTTTGTGGCATCCTGGTTAATTTAGAGTAATCCCTTTGAGTTGAGACTCTAGAAAGAGTTTTGAATCTTAGCTTAGGTTGAAGGAGTGGTGGTAAGAGTGCCCCGTTAACAGAATAACAGAGTTGGAAGGGACCTTGGCATTTAACCTCCCCCCCACCACTCAAGCAGGAAACCCTATAAAAATTTCAGAAAAACGATTCTCCAGTCTCTTCTTAAAAATCTCCTGTTGTTGGAGCACCCACAACTTCTGGAGACAAGTTGTTCACTGATTAATTGTCCTCACTGTCAGAAAATTTCTCCTTATTTCTAGGTTGCTTCTCTCCTTGATTAGTTTCCATCCTTTGCTTCTTGTCCTGCCTTCAAGGGCTTTGGAGAATAATTTGACCCCCTCTTTTTTGTAGCAGCCCCTGAAATACTGGAACGCTGCTGTCATGTCACCCCTAGTCTTCCTTTTCATTAAACTGGGCATACCCAATTCCCGCAACCCTTTGTATGTTTTAATGTTGTTATAATACAACTTCTTTACCGTGTTCTCAGTTTCTGCTGTCCTCCTCGATAACAGAAAATGAATTTGGAAGTGGATTACGTTTGGAATGAATGAACAATGACTGCTGAATGTTGCAGTGGATTCTCCACTGTGTTTCTTTACCTCTTTTCTTCTTCAGCTGGTGCTGGTGATAGGAGACTTTCACATCCCACACCGATGTAGCAGCCTTCCGGCCAAGTTCAAAAAGTTGCTAGTTCCGGGCAAGATCCAACATATCCTTTGCACTGGGAATCTGTGCACCAAGGAGAGCTATGATTATTTGAGGACGCTGGCCGGAGATGTCCACATTGTTAGAGGAGACTTTGATGAGGTAGGTCCTCACGGATGGTCCTCAATTGCCAAACCAGAATCTCAGATTGGAGAATGTGTCTGATTCTGGTTTAGCAATTGAGGACCATCCATTCCTTCTACTGGAAGTTCCTGTGTGGATTAAGGATCACCTCTTTCTGCCACGTTCTGGAAGTTCTACTGATATTGTGGTGGCTAGCAGTGCTTTAATGTTTCTCAGCCTTAAACGTACTGTAGCATTAGAGTGTTAAACTAAAATCCTGCCATTCCTAAGAGGAAGTGGACTCTTCATCCATGTCACGATGGGGGAGAATGATGTGAACATTGTAACAGTGAGGAACCAGTTGTAGCTCACTTTTTTTCTGTGCAGCTGCCACTTCGAACAGTTTCTAAATGAATGGTAGTTAAGTCAAGGATTACCTAATAAAGGAGAATATTTGTAGTTCATTAGGGGTCCTTGGTACTCTCTAAGCTTGGTGGTTTTCTTGCAGACGTTTCATGACCCAAACTAGGTAACATCATCAGGGCTAGTCCTGATGATGTTACATAGTTTGGGTCATGAAACGTCTGCAAGAAAACCACCAAGCTCAGAGAGTATCAAGGAGCCCCCAAGGATTACTTTTATTGAGCACTGTATTGGCTAATGATTGACATGTTTTGGTTTTTTTGCAGGGCATGAGTTACCCCCAGCAGAAAATTGTCACCGTTGGACAGTTCAGAATTGGTCTGATCCATGGCCATCAAATTATACCTTGGGGGGATCTGGCCAGTTTGGCGATCCTACAGAGGCAGCTGGATGTGGACATCTTAATATCTGGACACACTCACAAGTTTGAGGCAATAGAACATGAGAAGAAGTTCTACATCAATCCTGGTTCAGCCACGGGGGCCTACAACGCTCTGGAAAGGTGAGAACTACACACTTCAAGGGATTTATTTCTGGAGATCATGTTTTTTTTCATTCCTGGTTGTTGGGTGGATGATCAGGCATGGCCATCAAATGGGAAACAGTGGAGAAGACCCAAGTAAGGTGAAGTAGAACATAGAATAACAGTGTTGGAAGGGATGTTTGTGCATCCATGTAGATGCTCAACCTAAATAAATAAATCCTGAACAAATGCACCTTTTTTTAGCCAGCTATTAATCCAGAAACAATATAGTGTGCTACAATTTAGCATAATGCGTTTGATAGAAGTTCAAACCTTGTTTTATTATGACTGCTTTCTTTTCAATGAACTAACAAATTTTGGAGAAACTGCTTCCTATTTTAACTACAAATATTTCTTCTTTCCAGGGATATAATTCCTTCATTTGTTCTGATGGATGTTCAGGCCTCCGTGGTGGTTAATTATGTATATCAACTCATTGGGGATGAGGTGAAAGTAGAAAGGATTGAATACAAGAAAACCTGAAACGGAATGATTTTCCCTGGGTGTCTATTTCAGCTAGAAAGTTTAGCAAAGTCTTTAAGTCCATTGCACCCGTTCATCTTGGGTTGTTCAAGCTGCTTGTGGTTAATCCGAATGTTAAAAAAATAACCTTTTTCAATATATTAAACTCAGCAAATTTGGAATTGTCAAAAACGTCTGTTATAGTGGCTGATGGGAGAAAAGACAGCAAAGATGGTTTGTGTGCATCAAATGTTCAGGTTTCTGTGTTTGAATAAAGTTCTTTTTTACATGCATAGCTTGAGAAGGTGTCATTTCTGAAATTCCAGGATTGGAATGGGCAATGGTTGACTTTCACAGAATCTTAAGGAATGCTTTGTCTTTGTGAATAAACCAGAATGTCTTAATGTAAGGGTTACAAGGGGAGGGTAGTTGGGTAGTAAATGACCAAGGAGCCAATAAAGGCTGATGGTGTTGTAGGAG
>NW_015389767.1:94148-96695 GCF_001527695.2 Protobothrops mucrosquamatus | reverse complement strand
TTTCTCCTCCCTCCCTCCCTCATTTTCTCCCTCCCTATTCCCTCACTGTGTGCAATAAATCAAATCCCGCCACAAGACCTGAACACCCCCCCACACACACACACACACGTCACTTCCGGACGAGAGCCAATTGTCGGGCTCTGTCGGACCTGAAAGGGTGCCCAACCTTAACTTTGTAACCTGGGCCAAACTCTCGTCCACCTCCCTCCAGGTCCGCGGCCTTTGCGGGACCTACAACTGGAACCAGCAGGAGGAGTTCACCACCCCGGAGGGCGACGTGGAGTCCAGCGTGGCGGCTTTCGCCCACAAGTTCCAACTTTCCCACGCCTGCCCCGCCCCTACGGGCGACTTACTCTTCGATTCCTGCAGCACGTACACCCAACGACGGCAATACGCCGAGACGGCTTGTGCCGCCCTCCACGGCGCGCCCTTCCAGGTAAGACAACCAGGGGTGCTGACCAGGGGTGGTGTTAGGAAGGGCGCAGGGGCAAAGGAGGCGAGGCTTCAGATGCCTTTTAGGGGGGGCACTCTACCAGACCCTCCCCCCTCCAGCAGAGAAGGTGCAGCTAGTCCTCACGGCCCTCAATGGGGCCCAACATTTGTGCCATCAAGCGAGCAATTTGTGATGTGAGTTTGGCCCCCGTTTACGACTTCCCTTGCCACTGTTGTGAAGGGGATTGCGGCCATTCTTAAACGAGTCACACGGTCATTAAGTGCACCTGTTTTCCCCCGTTGACTGCTCATCGGAGGGTCCCAAAAGGGGATCACATGACCCCGGGACACTGCGACCGTCATAAAGAGGAGTCAGTGGCCAAGGGTTTGAATTTGGATCATGTGATCCCGGGACAGTACGACCGTCATAAATAGGAATCAATTTGCCAAGGGTTGGAATTTGGATCACGTGATCCCGGGACACTATGACCGTCATAAATAGGAGTCAATTTACCAAGGGTTGGAATGTGGATCACGTGATCCCGGGACACTGCGACCGTCATAAATAGGAATCAATTTGCCAAGGGTTGGAATTTGGATCATGTGATCCTGGGACATTGTGACCGTCATAAAGAGGAGTCAATTTGCCAAGGGTTTGAATTTGGATCACGTGATCCCAGGACACTGCGACCATCATAAATAGGAATCAATTTGCCAAGAGTTGGAATTTGGATCACGTGATCCCGGGACACTGCGACCGTCATAAAGAGGAATCAATTTGCCAAGGGTTGGAATTTGGATCACGTGATCCCGGGACACTGCAACCGTCATAAATAGGAATCAATTTGCCAAGGGTTGGAATTTGGATCACGTGATCCCGGGACACTGCGACCGTCATAAATAGGAGTCAGTGGCCAAGCCTCTGAATTTGGATCACGTGTCCCTGGGGACGCTGCAACTCCGCCCCAAATTTCTAAGCAGGAAAATTCTTATGCCTCGTTTTTACAACCTCTTTGAATTGCCGAGTTCGGAGATACCTATAGAACCACAATTCCCAACTTTTCCGGCTTTGTAGACCGACAATGGCAGCCTCAGTGACGGTGGGGAGGGGAGAGGGGAATTTTCGCACCAACAGCGGGCGAGTATGCTCATGTGCACGGCTCCATTTGCACAAGCGGCGGGCGCGCCCGCTCGCCACTCGCGCAAATGAAGCTGGGTGCGCAAATGTGAGCGCCTGCCACTTCCGCGGCCCCAGTTCTGGATGCGCTGCGGCCCGGTAGTGGGCCTCAGCTCGCGTGTTGGGGATCCCTGCTGTAGAAGACTCAGAAAGATGGTACAATCCACAATCCTCTAGATCAGCATTTCTCAACCTTAGCGACTGTGAGATGTGTGGACTTCAACTCCCAGAATTCCCCCGCCAGTCTGCTGGGAGTTGAAGTCCGTTTCTCCGAAAGTCACTGAGGCTGAGATACTCTGGGATAGAGAGAGAGGGAAAGTTGTCCTAACTTGGACACAGCAGTGTTGAAGCTTCTTGACTTGCTTGGGTCAAAGAGCATATCCACCACGATGCTCCCTCACCACGTAAATCCACCCAGATGGACAATCAAGGGAAGTTTCTCAAGGGTCATCCATTTTTCCCACCCCCTTGCCAGCCCTGCCACAACCTGGTGGAGCGGGAACCCTTCTACCAGTTGTGCCTGGAGGACGTGTGCAGCTGTTCGGCTGAGGATGATTGTCTTTGTGGTGCCCTGGCTGCCTACGCCCACCAGTGTGCCCAGGAGGGAGCTTTTGTGGCCTGGAGGAACCAGAGCTTCTGCCGTAAGTGTCCTGGGGAGTTACTGGGAGCAGGGAGGAAGGGGGGTGGGGACCACTGTCAAAGGAGGAAAGGAAAATCTGAGGGGGGGATAACCAAGGCTTTGTCTTCGAGGGGTTGGCCCGGTTCCCAACTTCTACACAGGCTTTGTCACAGAGTGCCCACCCACCCAACTCAACCCACCCCAACCCAACAGAACCCATCCCACCTCAATCCAACTCAACCCACCCCAACTCAACCCAACTCAACAGAACCCACCCCAATTCAACCCACCCCACCCCAACAGAACCCACCCCACCCCA
>NW_015389767.1:77516-92513 GCF_001527695.2 Protobothrops mucrosquamatus | reverse complement strand
CGGTGCAGTGCTCTGGGGGCCAGGTCTACCAAGAATGCGCCACCCCCTGTGGAAGAACCTGCGCCGACCTTCCGGCGGAAAAATTCGGCATCTGCGAGGACCTCCACCCTGCCTGTGTGGCTGGATGCAACTGCCCGGAAGGTCTGGCGCTGGACCACGAAGGGCAGTGCGTCCAGCCGGCCCTGTGTCCCTGCCTGCACCAGGAGAAAGCCCACCCGCCCGGTAGCAAGATTCAGAGGAGCTGCAACAGCTGGTAGGTTGCAACCGGGACTAGGGAGCTTCACGGGTTTGTAAAACGTAGCGTTCCGGGGCTTCTGTCTACGCGGAGACGTCCCGGCGACTGAGGAGGGGCTGGAAAGGATTTTTCGGACAAGTTTTTCTCTCTGCCGTGCCGAAGCGAGTTGCGGTAAGTGGGAGGCGCAGAACTCTGTCTGGGTGCAAAGGCAGAGAGAGACTTCTCAGAACGAGGGAGCCAGAAGGAACCTCGGGCGTTGTGCTTTACGCCGGTCCGTTCTGTTTTCTGGACTGGGCAGGGGACAGTCAGTCGCCCATGTAGAAACAGTGCAACTACCTTCACAGCTGCATGATGGTTGTTGTGGTTGTTTTGTTGTTGTTGTTGTTGTTGTTCTTCTTCTTCTTCTTCTTCTTCCTCTTCTTCTTCCTCTTCATCTTCTTCTTCTTCCTCTTCCTCTTTTTCTTCCTCTTCCTCTTCCTCTTCTTCCTCTTCCTCTTCTTCCTCCTCCTCCGCTTCTTCTTCTTTTTCCTCTTCCTCTTCCTCTTCTTCCTCCTCTTCCTCTTCCTCTTCCTCTTCTTCCTCTTCTTTTCTTCTCTTCCTCTTCTTCCTCTTCCTCTTCTTCCTCTTCCTGTTCCTCTTCTCCTCTTCCTCTTCTTCCTCTTCTTCCTCTTCTTCCTCTTCCTGTTCCTGTTCCTCTTCCTCTTCTTCTTCTTCTTCCTCTTCTTCTTCTTCCTCTTCCTCTTCCTCTTTTTCCTCTTCCTCTTCTTTTTCTTCCTCCTCCTCTTCATCTTCGTCTTCTTCTTCCTCCTCCTCCTCCTCCTCCTCTTCCTCTTCCTCTTCCTCTTCCTCTTCCTCTTCCTCTTCCTCTTCCTCTTCCTCTTCTTCTTCTTCTTCTTCTTCTTCTTCTTCTTCCTCTTTTTCTTCCTTCTCCTCCTGCTGCTCCTCCTCCTCTATTTGCCTGGGATGATACAAAGTCTCCTGTCTTCTTGGACTAGATGATTGGACTAGAAGACCTCCATGGTCCCTTCCAGCTCTAGGCTTCGATTCCTGCACCTGCACCACCATCACCACCGGGGCGCCTGCTTCACTGCGATTCGATGGCGTGGCGAGAGGCGTTTGATGAAATCACCCTGTGACCTGTCGACTTGTCTCTCACAGGATAGGTTGATTTCATTGAATGTCTCCGCCGCACGAGTCCAGCTGTCGCGCACGTGTGGACGTGTCCCCCCCCAGGTGGAGAGTGGCTGGGAAGCTGAAGTCCTCTGGAGCAGAGGTCCCCCAACCTTTGGGGCACCAGGGACCGGTGACGTGGAGAGAGGTGTTTTTTCCGCGGACCGGAGGGAGCGTGGTTTTGTGTGCTGCCCGCATCCCGCGGATGGGGCTTTGCTCGTTTGTGCGGACCGGTTGCTGGTGCGCCGCGGCCCGGTACCAGTCCACAGACCGGAGGTTGGGGACCCCCTGCTCTGGAGGACCAAAGAGATGGACGTGGGTGCCCCAAGTGGACACAGCTTGAGACAGAAAGATTGTGGAAGCTCAGCCTGCAGAGCACAGTCTTAACGTGTCCCGTCCTGCGAAGTGCACGTAGTCCTTGGCTCACGACCACAATTGACCGGTTGCTAAGCGAGACATTTGTGAAGCGAGTCGCCTCGTTTTACGACCACCACAGTAGGCCCAAGGATTAACTGAATTACTGCAGTTGTTGAGATTAATAACATGGGTGTTCAATGAATTTGACTTCCCCCTGGACGTGGCTTGTCCGAAGTTCACAACAGGGGATCACACGACTTTGGGACACTGCGACCGTCATAAATACAAATCCCTGTGGTCGTTAAAATAACAACAACAATAACAATAATGACAACAAAACAATATAATAATAACAACAAAACAACAAAACAACAAAACAAGAATTAGAATTAGAATTAGAATTAGAATTAGAATTAGAATTAGAATTAGAATTAGAATTAGAATTATTAGAATTAGAATTATAATTAGAATTATAATTAGAATTATTAGAATTAGAATTAGAATTAGAATTAGAATTAGAATTAGAATTAGAATTAGAATTAGAATTAGAATTGGAAGGGATCTTGGAGGTCATCTAGTCCAACCCCCTGCTCAGGCAGGAAACCCTAGACCATTTCAGACAAATGGCTGTCCAGTCTCTTCTTCAAAACTTCCAGTGTTGGAAGTAACACGATCGGGAAGTGAATCCAGCTTCCCCATTGAATTTGCTGGTGACAATTTCGCCAAAGGGGAATCACGTGACCCCGGGACGCCACGACCGTCGTACATACGAGTCACTTGCCAAGCGTCTAAATTTTGATCTTGGGACCCTGGGGATTGCAGTGGTCGTAAGTGCGAAAAGCGGTCCTAAATCCCCTTTGGTCGGTGCCGTTGTAGCTTCGAGAGGTCATTCAACCAATTGTTGTAAGTCGAGGNTGGTGAAGTTGGGCAACGTGGGGGAGCGGGCGGGCGGTTCGCGAGGGCTTCCGACGTCCGCCGAGGGGAAAAGAGCTGGCGTCTACATTGCTCACATCGCTACGTCCTGTGTTTCAGCGTTTGTGTGAACGGGGCCTGGAGCTGCACAGAGGAGACCTGTCCCAGTGCGGTGCGTTGTCCCGGAGAGCTGATCTACGCCATCGACGCCTGCCTCCTCACCTGTGAGAGTCTCCAGAGTAACCTCAGCTGCGACGGCGCCTCCGATGGCTGCGTGTGCCCTCCTGGCGCCGTTTTCCTGGTGAGCAGTCCAGAAACACCCGTTCCTACCATTCGGGAATTATCGACTGTCCACCTCTCCGGCTTTGGGAGAGATTGATAGATCCCCCCTGGGATCTCCCGTATCCTGCCTTGGTAGTGTGAGGGGGGAGGTTTGTTCTCCGAGCTCAGGGGTCGGCAACCTTAAACACTCAAAGACCCGTTTCCCAGAGAAAAGAAAACACCGGAAGCCGCAAAACCTGTGTGCGCACGTGCGTGTGCGCGCACAAGGAGTGGGGAGCTTGATTGAAGAGTTTAATTAAAAAGAAATAGAGGATGCTGTGCATGAGTTCTCTCTCTCTCTCTTTCCTCTCCCCCTCTCTCCCTCTCTCTCTTTCTCTCTTTCCTCTCTCTCCCTCTCTTTCTCTTTCTCTTTCCTTTCTCTCTCTCCTCTCTCTTTCCTCTCCCCCTCTCTCTTTCCTCTCTCTCTCCCTCTTTCTCTCTCTTTCTCTTTCCTCTCTCTTTCTCTCTCTCTCTTTCCTTTCTCTCTCTCCCTCTCCCCCTCTCTCTTTCCTCTTTCTCTCCCTCTGTCTCTTTCTCGTTCTCTTTCCTCTCTCTCTCTTTTTCTCTCTCTCTCTTTCTTTTATCTCTCTCCCTCTCTCCCTCTCTTTCCTCTCCCCCTCTCTCTTTCCTCTCTCCCTCTGTCTTTCTCTCCTCTCTCTTTCTCTCTCTCTTTCCTTTATCTCTCTCCCTCTCCCTCTCTCTCTCCCTCTCTTTCTCTTTTTCTCTCCCTCTCCCTCTCTTTCTCTTCTCTCTCTCCTCTCTCTCTCCCTCTTTCTCTCTTTCCTCTCTCTCCCTCTCTTTCTCTCTTTCTCTTTCCTCTCTCTCTTTCTCTCTCTCTCTTTCCTTTCTCTCTCTCCCCTCTCTCTCTCTCTCTCTCTTTCCTCTCCCCCTCTCTCTTTCCTCTCTCTCTCCCTCTCTCTCTCTTTCTCTTTCCTCTCTCTTTCTCTCTCTCTCCTTTATCTCTCTCCCTCTCTCTCTCCCTCTCTCTTTCCTCTCCCCCTCTCTTTTTCGTCTCTCCCTCTCTTTCTCTTTCTCTCTCTTTTTCTCTTTCTCTCTTTCCTTTCTCTCTTTCCCTTTCTCTCTCTCTCTTTCCTCTCCCCCTCTCTCTTTCCTCTCTCTCTCCCTCTGTCTCTTTCTCTCTTTCTCTTTCCTCTCTCTTTCTCTCTCTCTCTTTCCTTTATCTCTCTCCCTCTCCCTCTCTCCCTCTCTCTCTCCCTCTCTCTCCTCCCTCCCTCCCTCCCTCCCTCCCTCTCTCTCTCTCTCTCTCTCTCTCTCTCTCTCTCTCTCCCTCTCTCCGATCTTCTGCTCACCTGGCAAGCTGGCTTCAAGCTGTTCTCCAACAAGCTGACACATTCTTATTGGGCTGGCTCCCTCCTGCCCTTCCTGCTTCCTGCTTCCTGCTTCCTGCGTCTTGCAGAGATGCAGCAAAGGGAGGAGCCCCTCCCAATAAGCTTGTCAGCTCGTCGAACAGTGTGAGGCCACTCTCTTTTAGAGAGAGAGAGAGAGAGAGAGAGAGAGAGAGAGAGAGAGAGAGAGAGAGAGAGAGAAGTGAAGTGAAGTGCCTCTCCCTGTCTCTGTCTCTGTCTCTCTCTCTCTCTGCAAATGGCAGAGTAGGCTGGGAGCCACAGGAGAAGGCTCAAAGAGCCACATGCGGCTCTGGAGCTACGGGTTGCTGACCCGTGTCCGAGCTTGTGGGTTGGTTTCTGAACATTTCATCACCAGGCTAAGTAACATCTTCGGCGAAATTCAGGGGATGTCTGTGTCAGCGCTCTTCTGTTTAGAAGGGCTTCAGGTGTGGGTGTGTTGAGTGGTCAGGTGTGATTCCTCAGTGAGAGGCTGGTGATGGCTCTTGCGATGGGGAAGTCACATCAGGTGAAGATCATAGGGAGGTGAAGTGCTGGTTGATGGGGGATTGCGCGGGATGGCTGAGAGTCAGTGCTGTCTTTGGTTGGCTGGATTCTGAGGGTTTCGTCAGTGTGTCTGTTGAGGGAATTGCTCGTAGGGCGCCAGACTTCGATGAATGTACAACCGGAACGGGACCTTTAGGCACGGACCCTTGGCCACACCTCCTTCACTTTCCGCCTCTCATCTCAGCCCATTTACAGCCAGCATTCCTCCTCAGCTGGTCCTCCCCTGCCCATTCTCCCTGACCAATGGGCCCGTGGCCCTGCACCCTGCGCCCTTCAGCCTGGCCCTTTTGCCGAGGCAAACTTTGGCTGCACAGGACAAATAGCCACCAGCCAATTGGGTGGCAGGCAGAAGCCGTGGTCCTGCAGGGGCAGTGTGTGATGGGAGAGAGCAGCTGTGGTATGGGGCGGCAGATGAACAGTGCTAACACGGCTTCTCCGATTGGGGGGGGCGGGTGAGTGCATGCGCAGGCAAATGGCGGGGCCGGGGCAGCTTCTGTGATTGCGGGTGGGGACGGGCGCAGGTGAACAGCAAGGCGATTTTCCAGAATTTTCCAAACTCTCCTGCTGGGGAGAGATCTAAGGATCCCCTGGGACTCTCCCATATCCTTCCTTGATCTATTACAGGTAGTCCTCGAATTTTCGTCGCGTGACCGCGGGGATTCTGCAACGGTCATAAGTGTGAAAAATGCTCATAGTGCCCTTTTTTCGGTGCCTTTATAGCTACGTGAACGGCTGTAAGTGGATGACTACTTATCTAGCCAAGTGACTGTCCTTTAACCAAATCTTTAGGCAGCTCAGAATCATGGGGAACCATTCTCCCCAAACAGAAAACGACGTACAACCATTCATTTAGTGATTGTTTGAAGTGATAACGGGACTCGAAAAGTGATTTTTCACACTTAACAACGGTCGCAGCATCCCCCAAGGTCGCCTTATGAAAATTCAGACACTTGGCAACTGGCTCGTATTTATGACGGTTGCGGCGTCCCTGGACCATGTGATTCTCCTTTGCTCCTCCCAACGAACAAAGTCAACGGGGAAGCTAGATTCACTTAACGACCGTTTGTGATTGACAACAACCGCAGGGATCCACTTAACAACGGTGACAAGGGAGGTTGTAAAATGCTTGCTTCGCAGCCGTTTAGGACTCAATTGTGGTCATACGTTGATGCCTATCCCTGTACTGGCTCCACAACAGGTGCACAGTTTTGTTGATGCGCGCTTGCACCCAGCCACAAATAGCCACGCAAAGGAGAGGTACGCTTGACAATCTTTCCAATTAGAAGCAGTGGCACGTACACGAGCTCTGCTCCTGCTTTGCACACTCCACGGAGGGCATCAACTAAACAGATTCGTCCAAGCTTCATCGCACTTGGGAACCCGCTGAGTGGTCCCCTTGTTGTATCTTTGCGTTAATCCCGGACCAGCGTGGTTTGCATTCTTGCTCACTTAGCCAGGCAGGGTCTCTTCAGGGAGACAAAGGCAGACCCTCCACCTCGTCCCTTCTGTCCTCTTGCAGAACGAGCACTGTGTCCCCCCAGAGGAATGTCCTTGTCACCACAATGGCCACCTCTATCTGCCCAACGAGACCATCGCCAGGGATTGCAACACCTGGTGAGGACCCGTCTGCTCAGGCCTGCGAGGGGAGACTGGGAGGCATGCCGTTCCCCAAAGCAGGGGTGCCAGGGGCTCACAGTCCTCTCCCTCCATCCCTCCCTCCTTCCCCAGCATTTGCCGAAAGCAGCGCTGGGAATGCAGCCACCACCGCTGTGCCGCGACCTGCGTGGCCACCGGAGACCCCCACTACATCACCTTCGACGGGCGGGCGTACACCTTCCTAGGGGACTGCGAGTACGTCCTGGTCCGCGAGAACAGCGGCGCCTTCACCGTCACAGCCGAGAACGTACCCTGCGGCACCAGCGGCACCACCTGCACCAAGTCCGTGGTGGTGCTGATGGGCAGCATGACAGTTCACCTGCTCCGAGGTAAGACAGCCGTGGGCACCTAAGGAGGCTACCGTACCCCCCCAGCAGCTTTGCCACATCCTTTGTGACCTTCCCTCTCTCTCCTTGTGCTAGGAAAGGACGTGACGGTGAACGGCGTCTCGGTCCGGCCCCCCAAGACCTACAGCGGGAATGGGCTGACCTTGGAGAGAGCTGGACTCTTTCTGGTGCTCCTCTCTCAGACGGGGCTGACGGTGTTCTGGGATGGAGGTGAGGCTGGCTACGAGGTCCTCCCTTCCCACACGCTAGTTTTAACCCAATCGGAGCCTCTTAAATCCTCTCTTTCGTCGGGGGGGCACTCCCCAATTCCTGAGGAACATCTCAAGGTTGCCCACCTTGGCACTCCCTCAGTGTGCGACACCTGCTAGTTGGATTTACACAGAAGATCCAGGTTTGTTGCAGCACACATGAGGCCTACCAGGACTGAACAAGGTATCAGCTTACTATGCATCGTAGGCCACTGGATCAATTGACAGGTTGTCTATGTCAGGGCTTTTCAACCAGTGGTATGGGTACCACCTGTGGTACATTGGCACCTGGCAGGTGGTACGCGACCATCCTAGAAAAGTGGTAGCAGGGAAGGGGAATGAGCTGAACCGGTGGCAGCACCGCACAAGCCTGAGCGAGAGACGGCTGGAGCTGCAGGGCTGTCAGGACTTAGCGGAAGCGCCAGGATCAGTGCCGCTTTCCAGCTGATCGGCGCTTCTTCGGGGCTGTCAGGGCTCAGTGGAAGCACCAGGATCAGAGCCAGGTTTCAGCTGGAGCTTGGCACTGATCTTGGCACTTCTGAGCCCAGAAGAAGCGCCGATCGGCTGGAATGTTGCAGCATCTCCAGGCTCTTGTGATTTACATTCAGATGCTTGGCAACTGATTCATATTTATGACGGTCACAGTGTCCCAGGATCATGTGAAGTGACCAAAACCTGCTGCAACCACCCAGCAAATGGGGAGAATAAAAACCAAACATCCCCCCCCATCCCACCCCCGCTGCCAATCCTCAACAGAAATGCTCACAACAATGAAAACCTCGGACAGGAGGAAGAGCGCCGCTGGGTGGGCAGGCAGGTGTCTTGCTCGGCTGTGGCTTGGGGGGCACTTTTTTCAGTGCCATTGTAACTTCGAACAGTCACTAAGTGAACTGTTGTAAGTCAAGGACTACCTGTACTTTATCACTTTTTTCCTTTTTTTTTTTTTGGTCATCAAGTTTTTGACACCTTGCTAGGTGACTGGTGGTACTCGGATATTGCTATATCCTAAAAGTGGTACAATGGGTGAAAAGGTTGAAACGCCCTGGTCTATGCAGTGTCCAGAAGGAGACACAACCTGCACACTCCCCCAGAGTTCTCCACAGATCCTCCGTCAACCTCCAGCTCAAATATCCAAATAAAGTTGAATACTTTCATTGCTGAAAAACATACTGGTTTATTGAAAACATGACATGCTATAGGCCAGTGGGGGTGAACCTATGGCACACGTGCCAGAGGCGGCACTCATAGCCCTCTCTGTGGGCACGCGTGCCATCACCTCAGCCCCACCTCCCCCTGCGTCTGGCTCCTCACCAGCAGCCCCCCCCAGAGAGTCACCTCCAGGTGCGGCCCGTGCAGAGCAGTGCAGCCAAAGACATGGCAGCCAGGCAGCAGGGACAAGACTCTGCCCTCGTGCCCCATCGCGCACAGATGCTGCGGGCGCGGGCAGAGGGCATGGTCGCCATGGTGCTGTTAGGACACTTGGGTGATCTGCTGTGGTGGGCCGTGGAGGCGGGTGGTCCTGCAGGCAGGCAGGTGGGGTGGGGGTGGGGCAGAGCGGGAGACGGGGAGGGGCAGGGCAGTTTTTGGACACTCGGTCTCTAAAAGGTTCGCCACCAGTGCTATAGGCGAAGGAAAACTCATTCTAAAATCCCAATGCCTCTAACTCAGAGGTCCCCAACCTATGGGCCATAGCCCACTACTGGGCTGTGGTCTGATGGCCACTGGGTCGCGTAAGTGGTTGGCCAGAGCATGCATATGTGTGCGCGCTCTGACCCCCCCACTTGTGCTAGTGTTGCCGTGTCACATGGGCTCTAGCATCACTGTGCGCCTCACACGGACACTAGCGTCACTGTGCGTGCTGCCCGGGCACTCGCACTGCAAGCATTGTGCAGACGCTAGCATCGTAGCAAATGTCGCCGCAAATGCACAGACGCTAGCATCGCCATGAGCGTTGCGCAGTTTGCTAGCATTGCCGCATCACATGGGCTCTAGTGTTGCGATGAGCATCGCATGAATGCTCTCTGCCCCTTTTCCGATTCACACACGCTCACATCCCTGTTTGCATGTGCACATGCACATGTAAAGGCGCCTGCCACTCCCTCTCCCTCCTGGCCACCAACCCAGAAAGGTTGGGAACCTCTGCTCTAACTCCAGCATACAACAATGACATTCCCAGCCCAACCCCCAACCCCAGATGGCTACATAGATCGTGTGAACACATTCACTTTGTTAGGAGAACTGTCTGTTATTGTCTTCACACCTGCTGGAATGTCCTTGAAAGGTTTCCAGACAGCCTTGTCTCGGCAAACGTCCGAAGAACTGTAACCCAGTCGAAAGCATCCTTTCTCTCACCCCCCCTCGCTCTAATGGCAAGATGAAAACATAAAGGCATGTAGCCACCAAATTTTTACTCTCGACACCCTTGTCTGGTGTGGAGCTCATCTCTCATGCTGTGGAGGTCTTGATGGACCTTGTTCAGGGCTGAGATGGGATAGTTCTCGGGAAAAAAAATGAAGCCGCTGTAGATTGTCTCAGGATCCTAAGCCCAGATCAGGATCCTAAAATGAAGCCAACTCCTCACTGCTGGGCCTCAGCCCCTCATCCTCTCCCTGCTTCCTCAGGCACCCGGGTCTACATCAAACTGGAGGCCAAATATCAAGGCCGAGTGGCAGGACTCTGCGGGAACTTTGACGGCGACGCAGAGAATGACTTCTCCAGCCAACAAGGCATTGTGGAGCCCACGGCAGACCTTTTCGGCAACTCCTGGCGCATCAGCCTCCTGTGTCCTGAAGTCAACGCGGAGGACTTTGAGCATCCCTGCACGGTATGACCTGTGATTTGCACCAATGGGGGGGGAGTCACTCCCTGGTAGGACTGGATGGACGCGCGCTTTCCAGGTATCTGGATGGTCCCTCGGTGGTCGCCAAATCAGGAAACTGGACACCGGCGCTCCCAACTCCATATCTCTTCCCCACCCCAGGTGAATTCTCACCGTGCGACGTGGGCTCGGAAGCGTTGCGGGATCCTCCTTCAGGATCTCTTCGCCCGCTGCCGTGAGGAACTGCCCTGCCAACAGTTCTATGAGTGGTGTGTTTTCGATGCCTGCGGGTGAGTGAGGGTCAGCTGGAGAGGTCGGGGGGGCAGATAGGGACACCGCTCCTCTATCCGTCTCCAGGCGGCGGGTCCATCCATGCTGGTGCCGAGGCCGGGGTCCGGCAGGGTCGGGCGGTAAGGCCGGGTGCTGGCGGAGGAGGAGGGGTGGGCCGCGTGGAGCGAGGCGCAGGGCAGGAGGGCGGCGAGGAGGCAGGCACTGCAGCTCCTGCTGCTGCTGCTGCTGAGACGGCCGATCACGATGCAGAAGCACCACGGCATGGAGCGGTGTGGCCGAGGGCGGGCAGGTGGGCAGGCCGAGGGGGAGACACGGCCCTCCACATGATAAAATCGCAGGCGGCGGCGCCTTGCCAGCTCTGCCTCAGCTGGTGCAGGGGGCGGCGCCATGCATGCGTGGTGCTCCCGGTCAGAGATGATTGCTGGGCGATGGCCTGCATGCACCCTCGGCCTGCCTGGCGCACGATCCAGCCGCAGGAGAGGAGGCAGAGCGCACGCGCCAGAGAGAGAAAATGAAAAACTGAGAGAGAGAGAGAGAGAGAGAGAGAGAAAGAATGAGAGTGAGAAAACCCTGCTCCTCCTCCTGCCCCCCGCCCGCAGGGAAATATAGGTAGTCCTCGACGTACGACCACAAGGGAGCCCCACATTTCCGTTGTTGAGACATTTGTGAAGTGAGTTTGTGAGGGTCGCAGCGTTAGGAAGGTTGAGAACCACTGCCCTAACAGATTTAACCACATTTGGAGTGTCGCAGAAACTCAAGGGGATCCCGGAAAGAGCCATTGTTTTTAATTTTCAGCATTCACGCTTCTTCCTCTCACTGGGAGACCCTTGTGAGGTCCAAAAGACAGAGTTTGTAGACTATTTAGCTCAGGGGGTCCCCAACCTCTGGGTCACAGCCCACTACCGGGCTGCAGCCTATTGAGCTATGTGGGTGGCTGGCTGATGCATGCGTGCTTGCGTGCACACACACCTCCCCTTGTGCAAGTGGCACCACGAGCATTGTGGACCTTCATGGCGCCCCACGCTAGCATCATCACGGGCACTTGCAGCGCCATTCACATGAGCATCGCGGTGGGTGGTTCGAGGCCTCTCTTGAGTGTGCATCGCTGTGAGCATTCACGGCCCCACACTCGCATGAGGATTGTGGACATTCGCAGCCACACTTGCGGGAGAGTCCCCAGGGGTGTTTGCAGCCCCCGTCGCGTGAGCATCGTCGCAGGCGTTTGCAGCCTCTTTCGTGCGAGTGACAAGTGTTTGTGAGCACGCACGGGCATGCACGTATTTACCCCTCCCACAAAACCATTCATTCTTCCCCCCCTCCCCCCACTCCGAGCCACCAACTCCGAAAGGTTGGGGAACTCTGAATTAGCTGTGACAAAGTCAGGTTGCCAGGTGTGCACCATGAGGAAGCTAAGGTCTACGTTGCCCGTGTTTAATTTTATTCATCACTTGAATGGCAGTGTTTTTAAAATAATTCACTGCTCCGGTGTTTTATCCTTTGGTGCCCGTTTTATAGGTTGTTTTCGGTGGATTTTACGCGCTGAGCTGCATTTCGCTCTGCCGTATAAAATAAATCAGTGGGTCCTTGGTGACAGGGCAGGGTGCCTGGGGACTTGCTGCCCCCCTCCCCGCTGATCTCCTCTCTGCCTCCTCTCCGCTCAGGTGTGACTCTGGCGGGGACTGTGAGTGCCTCTGCACAGCCATTGCGACGTACGCCGAGGAGTGCATTCAGCGAGGAGTCCCCGTACGCTGGAGAAGCCAGGAACTCTGCCGTAAGCTTTGGAGGAGGCTGGAAAGAAAAGACCCTCTCTGGGATGGGGGTCTCGTGGGGGGTGGCCTTTCCCAGAAGCCCCTCAGAGGCTCAGAGGACCCCTCTGACTAAGCAAAAGAGCTTAGCAAGCAAAGTATTCCTGCTGCCCACATCTGCCTGGGGGGTCTAGGATATTTAGGCACTGACACTTGGTCGCACCCAACTCAATTGATTTACAGCCAGCTTTTCTCCTCCTGGCCCTCCCCCGGCCATTATCCATGGTCAATGGGCCCTTGGCCTTCCGCCCCAATATTTTCATCCCTGCCAATTCACCCAGACACTATTTAACCTGGACCTTTGGCTGCATGGGACAAATACCTCCAGCCAATCGGGTGGCGAGTGGCAGCGATGGTGCCGTGGGGGTGGTGGGGGTGATGACCGCATGCCATCCCCTTTCCTCCCCGCCAATGACAGCAGCCTCGCGCCGTCCCGCTTTCCCCCATCTGTGGCGTCGCCACCCTCGCTCTGTCACCGTTCACCACCCAAGGCCAGCAATCGCGCACCGCTGCACCTCTTGCCCTCTCCCCCAGCCTGCCACCAATCGCACGGCATGCTGTCCCCCCCACCCACAGCCCCCTCGGTCGCCCTCCCCAGTGCCATCGCTGCTGCCCACCACCTGATTGGCTGGGGGGGGGTTCTGTCCCAGCCTATGGAGTTATGCTCACAAGGAGAAACCCCTCTTCCAATAAGCAAGCAGGAACCGCAAGAAAAACCAACCCCTTTTATTACCCACAGACCTGAGTCAATGTCCAAGGCAAACAAAACACAGTTCACAGAAACTCGATCCTCAACACCTCCCACACCTTCCCTTTTATGATGCAGCCAAGGCGTGGCTTTCCTAATGCCTTCTCCTTTGCCTTTGGAGCCACCCCATTGCATTTCCTCTGTCCTGCTCACTTCTCTTGCCGGCGCTTTCGTGCATCCTGGATTTGTCCCAGCTGTTCCTCATCACTGTCCAACTCAAGGTCCCAGCACAGCTGTGTCTCAGCCTGAGTGCGAGTAGAGGGGCCGGGCTCCTCATCTGAGTGTAAGTCTTGGAGCTCCTGAGAGCCTTCCTCTGACTCTGATGTCACTCCAGACCCCTCCTCCTCAGACTCAGCTGTCGGGTCCACTGGCTGGCAAGGAATCACAACAGGGGGCTATTTGTTCAGTGCAGCCAAAGGCCCGGGTCAAATGGCAGGGATGAAGGGCCGGGGAGCTATGGGCCATAGAGAATGGTCAGGGAAGGGCCAGAGAACAATCAGTTCTCTTATTGTAGCGGTTCCCAACTGGGGGTGCGAGACGATATCCCAGGGGGTACGAAAACTCGTGTTTAGAGGTTTCAAAAGTATAGTGTATATGCATAATTTGTTTTGAACTTTTGTAAGGGGTGGGAGAATATATCAGAAGTGTTCTAGGGGTGCGGGGTATAGAAAAGGTTGGGAACCACTGTCTTATTGGATGCAGGCCTCTGAGGCCTAGAACGGACTTAAGGATTTAGCTAGCGGTTCTGCCGAACTGGTGCGAACCGGCTGAATCCCACCCCTGGGTACAGGGGTGGTTGTGCCAAGTAAGGGTCTTTGTGATGAGTCAGGTATGAGATCTGTGAGAGGCTTGTGATGGGTACCTAGCCTGGTAACGAAACGTTCGGAGAACAAACATTCACCCTCAACTTAATGATTGCAATTCTGGGTTAAATTGTGGTTGTGAGTCCCAGGATTACCTGTGCTCTGGGAATCGCTAGGGAGGAACCGTCTTAAAAACTCTCTTCCTCCTAACCAAACTATCTAAGCTTTGCTGTCTCACGGTCCTCTGGAATGCGGCTCTCCCCTCCCTCCTGGGAATCCAGGCTACATTCCACCGCATCTGGTACTGCTCTGGGTTTGAGGATGAAAACCGTCCAGGGAACGATCTGCCAAGTTGAAAGGAAACCTTCTCCCAGATCTGGCCCGGGCTTTGTCCGCCTCCCCACCCTCTCCTCCATTTGCTCACAGCCCTACAGTGTGATCATGGGATGGAGTACGACCCCTGCGGCCCGGCCTGCCCGCCCACCTGCCAGAACTTCGGCCTGGAGCCCGCCGAACACTGCCCCATGGAGACAGCTTCCTGCGTGGAGGGGTGCTTCTGCCCGGAAGGCAAAGTCCTGCATGGTGAGATCGGAGAGGGGCAGCAGCCTTGGGGGAAAGGGGAGGTGCCTGTGGGGAGAGCCAGGGGAACCAGGAAAGAGGAGGAAGTGGGGTTGTGGAAGGCCTTCCTTGGGACTGTGGCAGGGAAGATGGAGAAGATCAGCATAGGCCGGGTGGGGGTGTCGTTCCCAGAAGTCAAACCGATGGGTCCTTGTGGCTCAACAAAGGCTGGGTGGATGGGCTGAAGAAATACACACACACACACACACACACACAGACAGAGAGAGGAGGAGGATGGGAAGTGACTTGGAAGGGGGAAAGTTACATTTGAGGAATTGGGCGCGCGAATTTCAGCTCTGGCTTTGCACCACTGCAATCCACTTGACTTCTAGTAAACTATACCTTTCTCGACCGAATGGTGTTAAGGCTCGTTCGTGCTTAGAGATTCAAGCTGGGACAGGACTCACATAGAGAGAGAGGGAGGGAGAGAGAGATTGAGAAATTGAGAGAGAGGGAGAGAGAGGGAGGGAGGGAGGGAGAGACAGAGAGAAGCGAGAGAGGGAGAGGGAGAGAGAGATTGAGAAAAAGAGTGAGAGTGAGAGGGACAGAGAGAGAGAGATTGAGAGAGAAGGAGGGAGAGAGAGAGAAATTGAGAGGGAGGAGAGAGAGAGAGAGAAGGGAGGGAGAGGGAGAGGAAGAGAGGGAAAGAGAGGGAGAGAGATTGAGAGAGATTGAGAAAGAGAGGGCAAGAGAGAGAGGGGGAGAGGGACAGAGAGAGATGGAGAGAGATTGACAGAGAAAGACGGAGAGAGAGATAT
>NW_015389767.1:62683-75976 GCF_001527695.2 Protobothrops mucrosquamatus | reverse complement strand
AGATTGAGACAGAGGGCGAGAGGGAGAGGAAGAGAAGGAGAGAGAGGTTGAGAGAAAGTTAGAGAGGGAGAGATTGAGAGAGAGATTGAGAAAGAGGGAGAGAGAGTGAAAGAGAGTGAGAGTGAGAGGGACAGAGAGAAAGGGGGGGAGAGAGAGAGAGACAGAGGGAGAGGAGTGGGCAGGGGCAATTGTGGGATGCTTTGCCCGCAGCCCAAGACCTCCACCCTTCCTTAGGGTGGTGGGTCTCGAAAACCTTCTGGCCAGATCCACAGAAGGCGAGCGAGACAGTCCCTGACCGAGGAGTCCTCTTTAGGAGGGTCAGTCCCCCCCTCCCCACGGATAGGCACGATGCCCCTCTGGTGATGACGGAGGTCTCCTGCTGTCCTCACCACTCCGCCCTCGCGCTCCCTCCTTGCTCTCCCCTGCCAGGTGGACGCTGCATCGATCCGTCGGAATGCCCTTGCTTCTGGGAGGGTGCCTTGTTCCCGCTGGGGGCGCTGGTGACGCAGGAGTGCCGGAACTGGTAAGGCGGTAGGGTTGTTGGAGGAGGGCCCCTCAACACAGGGGAGGGGGCAGCCCCGTTTGCGTTCCATCCAGATTTCGGCCCTCCTTCCTTCCCTCCTTTTCTCCCTATCTCCTTCTTTTATTTCTTCTTCCCCATCTCCTTCCTCCTTTTTCTTCCTTCCTTCCTTCCTTCTTTCCTCCCTCCCACCTTTCCTTCCTATCTCCTTCTTTTGTTTCTTCCTCCCCATCTTCTTCCTTCCCTTTCCTTTTCCTTCCTTCCTTCCTTCCTCCTTCCTTTCCTTCCTCTCTCCTTCATTTCTTCCTCCCCATCTCCTTCCTTTTCTTTCTTTCCTTCCTTCCTTCCTTCCTTCTTCCCTCCTTTCCTTCCTATCTCCTTCTTTCATTTCTTCCTCCCCATCTCCTTCCTCCTTTTCTTTCTTTCCTTTCTTTCTTCCTTCCTTCCTTCTTTCTTTCTTCTCTCCCTCCCTCCCTCCCTCCCTCCTTTCCTTCCTATCTCCTTCTTTCGTTTCTTCCTCCTCGTTTCCTTCTTTCCTCCTTTCCTTTTCTTTCCTTTTTCCTTCCTTCCTTCCTTCCTTCCTTCCTTCCTTCCTCTCTCCTTCATTTCTTCCTCCCCATTCTTCCTTTTCTTTCCTTCCTTCCCTCCTTTTCTCCCTATCTCCTTTTATTTCTTCCTCCCCATCTCCTTCCTCCTTTTTCTTCCTTCCTTCTTTCTTTCTTTCTTCCCTCCCTCCCTCCTTTCCTTCTATCTCCTTCTTTCGTTTCTTCCTCCTCATTTCCTTCTTTCCTCCTTTCCTTTTCTTTCCTTTTTCCTTCCTTCCTTCCTTCCTCCCTCCTTTCCTTCCTCTCTCCTTCATTTCTCCCTCCCCATCTCCTTCTTCCTTTTCTTTCCTTCCTTCCTTCTTCCCTCCTTTCCTTCCTATCTCCTTCTTTCATTTCTTCCTCCCCATCTCCTTCCTCCTTTTCTTTCTTTCCTTCCTTCCTTCCTTCCTTCCTTCCTTCCTTCCTTCCTTCTTTCTTTCTTTCTTTCTTTCTTTCTTCCCTCCCTCCCTCCTTTCCTTCCTATCTCCTTCTTTCGTTTCTTCCTCCCCATCTCCTTCCTTCCTTCCATTCCTTTTCTTCCTTCCTTCTTCCGTTCACCCATCCTGGAAAGTGAAATGAGGACCCAGATGGTTGGGGGCAAGAGGCTGACTCTGTAAATCGCTCAGAGAGGGCGGTAAAAGCACTCGGAAGCAGTATATGTCTAAGTGCTGCTGCTAGTGCTATTATGGAGGATTTGATAGTCCCAGCTCGGGCTATTTGTGCCTCCCCCTTGATGCAACGATGCTCTGTCCCCTCCCTCCAGCTCATGTGAGGCAGGCCTGTGGCAGTGCACCGCCCCTCTGGAGACTTGCGGTGCCCCCTCCCACTGCGCCGAGACGGAGTTTGCTTGCCACGCCGGCGGGCGCTGCGTCCCGAAGGCCTGGGTTTGTGACAACGAAGACGATTGTCGGGACGGTTCGGATGAGCTCTGCCCCTCGAGCTGCGGGCCGGACCAGTACCGGTGTGCCAGCGGGCAGTGCATCCCCTGGGGTTACCGCTGTGATGGCACCACAGACTGCGCTGACCGCTCAGACGAAAAGGACTGCCCCTCGCCCGGCTGCTCGCCGCAGGAGTTCCGGTGCGGCAACGGCCGCTGCATCCCACGCCGGGACCGCTGTGACGGGGAGCTGGATTGTGGCTTTGCTGACCCCTCGGACGAGGCAGGTGAGGTTACGCTGGGAGTCCGAAGGGGCGGCCAGGAGGAAGAGGGCCGAAGCAGGTAGGGAAAGAGGGTGTCGGTTGGTGTCTCCTGTCTACACAAAATATCCCGAGGCCCTTGAGGAAAGGCTCCAGAGCGTCCGTGCCCGTATTGTTGGTGTTCCTGGATTCTGAGGTAATACAGGTCATCCTCGACTTACAACAGTTTGGTTGAGTGACCGTTCAGAGGTACAACGGCATCGACAAAAGTGACTTAGGTCCGTTTTTCACACTTACAACCTTTGCGGCATCACCGTCATCACGAGATCAAAATTTGGATGCTCGGCCACTGACTCGTATTTGTGACAGTTCAAGGGTCATAGGTGACTTTCTGACAAGCAAAGTCAATGGAGAAGCCAGATTCGTTTAGCGACGGTGCAACTCTCCCAAAGATGCTTTTTTTTCACGAGGCAACTCGACTTCCTTGTTTTTCCTTTGAAGCCTGTTTCGCTTCTCATCCCAGAAGCTTCTTCAGCTCTGACTGGATGGTGGGGAATGGAAGGATTTATACTCCTTGCAGACAGCCAGTCATTTGCCTTCTTTTAGAGGGTCGTTGAGCCCACTTGGAGGTTTATCTGTGTCCTCAGGGTCACCTGAGGGGTGCAAATGGGTGTGGAGCTTCACCTCAGTGGTAAAAATGGGTGTGGAGTGCAGCCCATTTGCACCACTCAGGTGACCCAGAGGACACAGATAAACCTCCAAGTGGCCTCAGCGGCGCTCTAAAAGAAGGCAAATGACCAGCCGTCTGCAAGGAGTATAAATCCTTCCATTCCCCCACCATCCAGTCAGAGTTTGGTTTTTGCTCTTGAAGAAGTTTCCCTTCTCATCCAAGAAGCTTCTTCAGCTCTGACTGGATGGTGGGGGAATGGAAGGATTTATGCGCCTTGCAGACCGCTGGTCATTTGCATCCTTTTAGAGAGTCGTTGAGGCCACTTGGCAGTTTACCTGTGTCCTTAAGGTCACCTGAGTGGTGCAAATGGGTGGTCTGTCTGTCTCCAGTCTACAACACTGTCCTTTCAGCGTTTCCAAGAAGGCTCCACACCCATTTGCACCGCTCAGGTGATCCGGAGGACACAGATAAACTTCCAAGTGGCCTCAACGACTCTCTAAAAGCATGCAAATGACCAACTGTCAGCAAGCAGTATAGATCCTCCCATTCCTCACCATCCAGTCAGAGCTGAAGAAGCTTCTGGGATGAGAAGCGAAATATCTTCAAAGAATAATAAGAAAGTCCCACCAAGACACAGATAAGCATACAAGTGGCTTCAACGCCTCTCGAAAAGGATGCAAATGACCAGCTGTTGGCAAGGAGTTTAGATCCTTCCATCCTTCACCATCCAGTCAGAGCTGAAGAAGCTTCTGGGATGAGAAGCGAAACATCTTCAAAGAACAATAAGAAAGTCCCACCAGGACACAGATAAGCCTCCAAGTGGCCTCAACGCCCCTCTAAAAGAAGACAAATGACCAGCAGTCTGCAAAGAGTATAAATCCTTCCATTCCCCACCATCCAGTCAGAGCTGAAGAAGCTTCTTGGATGGGAAGGGAAACGTCTTCAAAGGAAAAACAAAAAAGTCCAACGGCTTCTTGAAAAGGTACCTTGGGAGAACCATGACCCGGATGACAGAGAACTTCTGTGGACAGCTGTGTGACTAATTTAACGGATGCAGTGGTTGGCTGAACAGCCGTGGCAAGAAAGATCACGGAATGGGGTAAAACTCCTTGAACCGCTGTCTCACTTAGCAACGGAAGTGGGCTCAATAGCGGTCGTAAGTCGAGGACTCCCGGTATCTCCTTGTATCTCTGGATCGAACTGGAGACGACGGAGACACGGCAACTAACAGGGCAGATGCAGTCCTGAGGGGAGACCCCGGCTGGCCCTTGTGGAAAAAGGGGGAGGATGGAGGAGAGACTACCCTTCCCGCAGAAAACTAACATGACTGTCAGGCGTTCATTGATTCTTTGCAGCTTGGTGGCCCGGCTGGAGGCAGGAAAAGGGGAACTGGGCTAGACGAGCGGCAGGCTGCCGTGCACGCGAGTCAAGCTTGTGCAGCCCCATTGGGGACCCCTGTTCTATGTAATCCGAATGAATTAAAAAAAATGTGGGGAGCCGGCTCTGTTTTGCTACCCTCCCCTCTTCAAAAAACCCAGCTCCTCTCCCTTGCCCCTGTTACAGATTGTGGACCAGCCTGCGGGTTGAACGAGTTCCGTTGTGCGGCTGGGCACTGCTTGTCGTACCTACACCGCTGTGACGGGCACGACGACTGTGGCGATTTTAGTGATGAACGGGGCTGCGTCTGCCATCCTGGGGAGTTGCAGTGCCCGAGTGGTCGGTGCCTTCCCAAAGCTCTGATTTGCGACGGCCGGCAGGACTGTCCCTCGGGCCTGGACGAGGCTTTCTGCCCAGGTGGGTAAATGCTTGCGTTTAATATGTGTGTGATGAATTTATTCATTAAGGAGCCAGCTTGGTGTCGTGGTTAAGGTTACTGCTTAGAAACTAGAAGGCTGCGAGTTCTAGTCCTGCCTTAAGCACGAAAACTGGTTAGGTGACTTTGAGCCAATCCTAGGAGACGGTGAATTGTACTCCCACCTTAGGCGTGAAAGCTAGGTGGGCGACTTTGGGCCAATCATCAGAAGACTGCGAGTTCTAGTCCCGCCTTAGCATGAAAGCCCACTAGGTGCCTTTGTGGCAATCACCAGGAGACGGCGAGTTCTAGTCCCTCTTTAGGCATGAAAACCAGCTGAGTGCCTTTGGGCCAATCACCAGGAGGCGGTGATTGGCCCAACCACGACATTGATCTGAGAGAGATCCAGGATCCACCAGGTCAACCAGACCAGATGAAGAACCACGACAGATCTAGTTTGATTTTTTTGTCCATCAGTAAGTCATGTCAAGTGTTGGATAAGTCTAGATAAGTCATCCCGAAATGTCTAGAGCCTTTGTTCTACCATCTTACTAAAGGTGAGTGTTGGGGTTCTCTTCTCTTACTCAAGTATTTTTAGAATAGAATAGAGTAGAGCTGGAAGGGACTTTGGAGGTCTTCTAGTCCAGCCCCCTGCTCAAGCAGGAGAACTATACCATCTCAGACAAGTAACTGTCACTAATAGTCTCTTCTTTAAAATCTCCAGTGATGGAACGCCCACGATTTCTGGTGGCAAGCTGTTCCACTGGTTGATTGTCCTCCCTGTCAGGAAGTTTCTCCTTAATTCCAGGTTGCTTCTCTCTTTGGTCAGTTTCCAACCATTGTTTCTCGTCGTGCCCTCTGGTGCTTTGGTGAATAATGTGACCCCCTCTTCTTTGGGGCAGCCCCCCAGATACTGGAACACTTTAATTTCAGCAAGTATCTAGAGCAGGGAGATGTTCTCCTAAATGATAGTCTAGTTTTTAGCTCTCTCGCCCTGGTTGTGTTTCCCATCTCGATACAGGTCCAGTGATGTGCGCTCCGGGCCAGCTGCCTTGTCCAAACGCCACTTGTGTGAGCCGTACGCAGGTGTGTGATGGTGTGCACGACTGTGAAGATGGCGCCGATGAGGACCCTGCTCGGTGTCCGGGGATACAGACCACACCTCTTGTGCCCACCGCTACACCAGCTTTCTCTGGAACCCATCATCCTGTCATCAACAGAACTCTGGGTAAGCAGCCTCAAGAGATCTGTAGATCCTCCGTCTGGACTTCGGAACGAGGAGCTGTCAGCCTTTAAGCCGTCAATCAACTTACCCGATACAGGTAGTCCTAATCGTACGACCACAGTTGAGCCGAAAAACGTCCGTCACTAAGACGGAGAATTGTTAAGTGACTTTTGCCCCATTTTATGACCTTTCTTGCCCCCGTGGTTAAGAGAATCACTGCACGTCACAAGTCCCGACTGGTGAACCCAACAAAAGGATTCCTCGACTGCGGTTGTTAAGTCAGTTACACGGCTGTCAAGTGAATCTGGGATTCTGCTCTTCCCTTCTCCGCAGGACCACCCTGCGGGCGATACGAATTCCACTGCCACAGCGGAGAGTGCCAGCCGCGGGGCTGGGTGTGCGACAACGAAGCTGATTGCCTGGACGGCAGCGACGAGTTACACTGCAACCGCACGTGCGAACTGGACCATTTCCCCTGTGCCCGCGGGGCCGAGTGCATCCACTACCAGCAGCTCTGTGACGGCATCCCGCACTGCCAGGACCAGTCCGACGAGAGCATTGACACCTGTGGTGAGTGGGTGCTACTCCTGGTTGCACCCAGGATCGGCGTTTCTCCATTTCTCTAGAGCAGGGGTGTCAAATGCTGGCCCACGGGCCGAACGCACCACCAGGAATCCGTGCCCACCCCATTGCTGGCAATGGGGAAAAAGCTTCGATACGTTGCGCGACGTCACGCGACGTCATGAGTTTGACATGTCTGCTCTAGAGTCATTTTCTCAGTCTCGTGCCCAAGCAAAAATGTCAAGACACAATAAATGTGGACGTGACAAATGCCCAGTTATACTCAGATGCTGCATTTGCAGAATGGGACAACTCGTCTCCTCAGCCGACTTGCCCCGGCCGATTGTCCGCAGACAATTCGCCGTGGGATAATTCAATGCGGCATAACTCAAAAGAGGGACAAGTGAATTTGCAGCTCACCCCGGTCTTGAGGACAGCTTACCTGAGAAGGTTCAAGCCTAAAGCAAGACAATGCCCGCTGCAATTCGCTCATCCCTCTCTTGAGTGATCCGCCGCTGAATTGTCCCACAGCGAGTTGTCCCCGTGGCAAGTTGACTGCGGCGAGTTATCCTGTGGTGAATTGGCTGGGACGACTCGTCCGGGGTGAGTCGTTCTAGATTCGCTGCGTTTGATTGTGCAAGATGGCATTTGTCGAGCCGAAAAGCGAACCCTGCACCTGTGGGAAAAACACTACGATAATGTTGATGATGATGATGGTGGTGGTGGTGGCGACGGTGACGACTCTTCTTTCTCTCGGAGGCAGGCTCCACGCAGATCCCCCCTTGCCCCGGGTTCTTCATCTGCAATGACCGGATGTGCATCAACGTATCCCGTGTTTGCGACGGCTCGCCCGACTGCTCCCAGGGAGAAGACGAGCTCGCCTGCGGTAAGGAAGGGAGCGATGTGCAGCAGAAGTCGATTTTTGGAAAAGGGTGCAAAAGCAGCAAGGGAAACCAGGAAGGAATCGATACCTGGGTGGGGGCACTTTAAATTTCCAATCATTCCCCCCCCCTCCCATTTGCCCTTTCTACAGATTTAACTCAATTTGAATAATCAAAATAGGTTCCACCTGTCCTCAATGTATGGCTGGTTGCTACCTGGGGGCGGTACTTACAACCTGGATTTGACGTTTTGACAGTCGGGACACACACACACACACACACACACACTGTGGTCACATGATTGCAGGCCAAGCATTGGCAACTGGTCTGCATTTGTGCCCGTTTGCAGCATCCCGCAATCGCCCGATATTGCGTGCAATCGTAGAGTACCTTTACATGACCGTACGCCATCGCACCACACGAAAACACATCAAAAATACCTGAGGCGTTCTCCTCTCCTCGCGCAACATGTCTATAAGCAATTATAAGCTTTCCCGTCGACATGCGATAAAAATGCGGTGTTACATAAAAAAATGCTCCCGATGTGGAAATGTATTTATCTGTCAATCCAATCGACGCGGCATCGGTTCGCTGTATTAAAAAAAAAAGCAGTCAACAGGTAAGCCCAAAGATATAATAATCTTGCAAGCCCTCTGTTAAATGTCTTTTATTGCATTTAACATGCAAGCAAATGGATGCCTTTTGTGCTGGCTCACTCACTCACTCACACACACACATAACTGTGGTTTAGTGAGTGTTTAATATTCCCCAGCAATTTCCTTCACCAAAAATTCAGAACTGTCCCAATTAAGTCCAGCCACGAGTAGGCCAAGGTTAGTCCACAGAGCAATGGACTTCTGGTCCAGAGGTCCCCAACCTGTGGGCCACAGCCCACTACCAGGCCGCAGTCTATTGGCCACTGGGCCACGTGACTGGATGGCTGGTTCGCAAGGCCCGGTGCGCACGAGCGCTCGCAGCCCCACTAGCGTGAGGGCTTGAGGTCCCACTTCTGCAAGCAATGGGTGTGTCATGGTTCCGACAGATGAAACTCTTCAAAAGAACTTCGAGGCATTGTTTAACCTTGAAGAATCTTTATTTTGAGTAGCATAATATCGGCACGGCATAATCGAAACCAAAAGATGAATTCTCCTCCCCTGGGAACAAAGTATCAAACCACAATTCCCTCCTCCAATTAACAGTCATAAATCACATTCCCCAATTAGCTCGAAGCGTGGGCTTCCTCTCCAGTTCTCCAGCCCGCCAAGTCTTTATCAGCTCTGGTTACAATAACCTTGATTCTCACGCTAGGTTTTGTGTTGTTATGTCTAGCTGGACTCTCGTTCACATCCCCCCCTCCCAGCATCATCTAACTCTAAAAGCAACGGGTAAAAGATGGCTACATTTCCCTCTGTTGTCAATGCAAAAACATCCGATGTTAGCAGCGTTGACAGGGTATTTGTGCGTGTGCACGCACATCCATTTACCCCTCTCACAAAACCATCCCTTCTTTCCCCCCTCCCCTTGCTCTGGGCTGCCAATCCTGAAAGGTCGAGGCAATTCTGTACTAGTCCACAAAGCGCCTGACGTTTGCTCGAACCAAATAACTCCGCCAGGCAAAACTTAAATCCGCACGCAAGAAAAGTTCAGAGCTTTCGACGCGTAGTTCCAAACACGGCGTCAGTCCAGAGTGAAGCAGGAATCACAATGATCAAACACACAGCTGGAAAACCAATACGTTGTTCCCAGCGATTCCCGCGGCTGGGATAAATAGCTAGCTTTCCCGTGCAGCCCATCAGTAAAGGCGAAGCTTTCTCCTCTTGAGTAGTCTGGCTGACCTCCGCTGCTCCTGCCCTTTCTCTGCCCGGCGCGTTCTCAGATCAGGTGCAGAAGGCAGTTCCTCCTCCTCCTGCTCCTCTTCGCTGGTTGTCTGTTCCTGAAAGCTTTCCCCTGCTGAAGCCGCTTCCGAATCTGTTTCGGACAGCCGTTCAGAGCTGTCGATCAACCCGGTTCCCGACGTGCCGGGAATGGGAGGAATCTGGGGAGTCCCCCAAGGGAGACATCACACCTCTTGAGTGATGGGTGGGGAGTGGATGATGGGTGGGGCGGTACAGCTGGTTCTGACGGCTGCTGATTCTCACCCCCACAGAAATCCCGGCGGCTCCACCAGGCGGAAGGAATCAGACGGTCGGACCGTGTCCGGAATATTCCTGCGGCGACGGCACGTGTATCGCCTTTAAACAGGTGCAATGAGGAATCGGGTCCTCGTTCCTTCTCGTCTTCCTTGTCGCCATCCTTATCCTATCATTGCTCTTTCATTCCTTTATTTCACTGATTCTGACTACGTAGCCCTGGAGGGATTAGAGGAATCTATAATAATAATAACACAACGATGATAACACGGGTAGTCCTCCATTTACAATCCTTCGTTTAGCGACTGTTTGAAGCTACAACGGCACAGAAAAAGGTTACTTAGGACCATTTTCCACACTTGCACCATCCCTGTGGTAACACGGTCAAAATTCAGACTGCTTGGTGACTGACTCACATTTATGACGGTCGCAGTGTGACGTGATCCTCTTTTTGCGACCTTTTAACAAGCACCAGGCGAGCGCGTGAATGTAGCTCCACTTGTGCATGCGACAGGTGGGTGAGTGCGTGCATGCAGCTCCATTTGTATCAGCGGTGGACGTGCTTGCACAAATGAAGCTGTGCATGTGCGCTTGCCCGCCTGCTGTGTGTGCAAGCGGAGCTGCACATGCACCTCTCACCCGCTGCTCGGGCAGAACCATCCTCTCTCCCACCCCGCCGATCCGGAAAGCTGGAAAGGTTGGAGACTGCTGGACTAGATGACCTCCGGGGTTCCTTTCAACTCTGTGATTCTGTTATTCCTAACCGATTTGAGGTTGTCCTTGGGGGCAGAAAGGGGATCATAATCTACTCCAGTGGGACACCCGTTCTTCCTATTTTCGGAGACCTCTCATGCCATGTCTGGTTGCGCGTCCTTGCAGGTGTGCAACGGTCTGGCCAATTGTGCGGATGGCACGGAGGTTTCTGGTTGGCTGCCCTCTGATGAGCGGGATTGTGGCCTCTGGACCCCGTGGGCACCTTGGAGCATCTGTAGCCGCTCGTGTGGGACGGGTCTCCAGATCCGCCGGAGGAGCTGCACGCGGCGAGCGGACGACGTTCTCCGTCACTGCCTCGGAGAGGAAACCCAGGCCCAGCAGTGCTTCCTAGTGGCTTGTCCCGGTAAGAGGGGGGGGCTTTGGGATCCTTGCCTCCTTTTAGCATCTTGGACTCCATTCATCCGTTCAACCTCATTTGGTCCTGACCTAGCTTTGTTCGCAGCCGTGCCGTTTCCTCCGTAGCTCCTGACATGTTGGACCGAGGAGACGCTACATTTTCAGGAACCCTTCCTCCTAGGCAGCCCCTAATTTTTCTATCTTACCCCAAACAGTTGATGGCCAGTGGCGTGAATGGGCCACGTGGTCCAACTGCACCGAGGATTGCCGTGGAGTGGTGGTGCGTCACCGGGAATGCCTCCCCTCTCAGAACGGAGGCCGTCATTGTACCGAAGGGCTGGACGGATCGGCTGCTTCGATAGAGATCCGTAAGTCAGCTGGGGATGATGGGTGAAAGGAAGATCTGGCCAGTCCCCACGGAACAAGCAACGGATGGCCAGACGGGATAATCACTACACGTAGTCCTCCCCTTACAATCATTCATTTAGTGACCGTTCGAAGTTACAACGGCACTGAAAAAAGTGACTTAGGACCGTTTTTCGCACACAGCCTCCCTGTGGTCACATGATCAAAATTTGGACGCTTGAAAACTGACTCGTATTTATGACAGTCGCAGTGTCCTTTGGTCACGTGATCCTCTTTTGCGACCTTCTGACAAGCAACGTCAGTGGGGAAGCCCGATTTACTTCACAATGGTGCAACTAACCCAGGGGTGTCAAACTCAATTTCATTGAGGGACACATTAGCATTATAGTTGCCCTCAAGTACCCAGCCCAGACCTTAAGCTTCCAGAGGCCCGGAACCCCGCAGCCCAGCTCAGCACAGCTCCGCTTCCCTGAGCAGTGCCCGGCCGTGCTTACCTCCTCCTCGTGGCGGCTGCTGCTATGCTCACTCTTGTTGGCCAGATTGCTCATGGTGGGTGCAGGAGAGCAGCGGGTGTGTGGGTGTGAGGCTCATGGGTGCTTTTCTGAGGTGGCTGCCCAGCTCAGCACA
Source organism: Protobothrops mucrosquamatus (assembly GCF_001527695.2). Classification (NCBI taxonomy): domain Eukaryota; kingdom Metazoa; phylum Chordata; class Lepidosauria; order Squamata; family Viperidae; genus Protobothrops; species Protobothrops mucrosquamatus. The sequence goes on along the minus strand of NW_015389767.1, from coordinate 64,374 downwards.
GCTCCGCTTCCCTGAGCAGTGCCCGGCCGTGCTTACCTCCTCCTCGTGGCGGCTGCTGCTATGCTCACTCTTGTTGGCCAGATTGCTCATGGTGGGTGCAGGAGAGCAGCGGGTGTGTGGGTGTGAGGCTCATGGGTGCTTTTCTGAGGTGGCTGCTCCACCTGCCGGGCTGCGCTTTGGGCTTGCGGACTTCCTGGGCTGGAGGAGAGTGGTGAGGCGGTGGGGCTACTGCTGGACAGGGCTGCTGCTGCTGCTGATGGTACCGCCACCGTGGGGTGAGGCAAGGCGAGGCAGGTGGTGGGGCAGGGGTGGCCTGGCTACAGGGCGCCGAGATGCGCAAGTGCGGTGCAGGTGGGGTGGGGTGGGGCCGACCGCTGTTTAGGCTCACATCCAGTTGGCCGTCACTGCCGGACAATGTGCGGCCAAGTCACCAACCAGCTGCAGCTGCTCCCAGGCACTGCCAGCCCCCGCGTGCTCACCAGCTCCTGTGCATGTGCCCAGGGGGAGCACCCGGTCAGGCTGGGGCAGGCCAGAGCCAAGGTGGTGGGGCCCGGCCCCTCACCATCTCCAGGGTGGCCCCGCGGGCCAGATCTAAACACATCACGGGCCAGATCTGGCCCATGGGCCTTGAGTTTGACATGTCTGGACTAACCTAAGAAGGCAGCAATTCCTTAACAACTGCGGCGAGTTGTCGTCCAACGGGGCAAAACGCACTTAACAAACGTCTCACTTAGTGACAGAAATTTGGGTCTCAGTTGTAGTCGTAAGTCGAGGACTACCGGTACTGGGCATTCATTTTTGCCCTGCAGAACGACAGGACGATCCTCCACGGTGAGGCCGAGCTCTTCCTGGCGCAGATATCGGTCGGAAAGTAGATAGAGCGTTCAGCTTCTTCTCTCCGCAGAGTTGTGTCAACGTGAGGACTGTCTCAATGCATCCACTTGCCCGGGGGAGCTGGTGAGCCAGAAGTGCGCCCCCTGTCCCACCTCCTGCACCGAGCTCTCCAGCCGTACAAGATGCCGGAAGGACAGGCCCTGCCGGCCAGGTAGGGGCGGCTGAATCTCTGTGGGGTTGCTCAATATGAGCTTCGGTGTCCATCCGCTGGACTCAGGCGTCCAGAGAATCGGTCTGGGTAGATCCTCTGCCCATTTGTCCTGCTGGAGGAAGGGAGTTGGACAAGAAGACCTCAGAGGTCCCTCCCAACTGTGTTATTTTGTTATTCTGCTGTTCTGTTGTTCTGCTATTCTGTAGTTACTCTGCTATCCTGTTATTCTGTTATTCTACCATTCTGTTATTCTGCTCTCCTGTTAATCTGCTATTCTCTAATTGTGCTATTTTGTTATTGTGCTATTCTGTTATTCTATCATACTGCTATTCTGTCATTCTGTCATTCTGCTATTCTGTGATTCTGTTATTTTATTCTGTTATTCTGTTCTATTTTGTTATTCTGCTATTCTGTTATTCTGTTATTCTAGTATTCCGTTATTCTATCTTTCTGCTATTCTGTCATTCTGCTCTTCTGTTATTCTGCTATTCTGCCATTGTACTATTTTGTTATTCTGCTATTCTGTTATTTTATTATTCTGGTATTTTGATATTCCGTTATTCTGATAATCTGCTATTCTGTTATTCTGCTATTCTGTTATTCTGCTATTCTGTTATTCTACTATTCTGTTATTCTATCATTCTGC
>NW_015389767.1:53918-62389 GCF_001527695.2 Protobothrops mucrosquamatus | reverse complement strand
TATTATGTCATTCTGTAGTTCTGCTATTCTATTATTTTGTTATTTTATTATTCTGTTATTCTATTCTTCTATTCTGCTATTCTGTTATTCTATTATTCTATTATTCTGTTATTCTGCTATTCTGTTATTCTGTTATTCTGCTATTCTGTTATTCTATCTTTCTGCTATTCTGTCATTGTACTATTTTGTTATTGTGCTAATCTGCTATTCTGTTATTCAGCTATTGTTATTCTGTTATTTTATTATTCTGCTATTCTGCTAATCTGCTATTCTGTTATTCTACTAATCTGCTATTCTGTTATTTTGGTGTTATTCTGCTATTCGGTTATTCTATTATTCTGCTATTCTATTATTGTGCTTTTCTGTTATTCTGCTATTCTGTTATTCTATTATTGCGCTGTTTTGTTATTCTGCCATTCTATTTTTCTGTTATTCTGCTATTCGGTCATTCTCTTATTTTGCTAATCTGGTCTTCCGTTATTCTGTTGCTGTTCCACTACCCTGTTCTTCTGCAGGCTGCTGGTGCCCCGAAGGCCTGGTCTTGAACAGTGAGCAGCAGTGCGTGCGCCCGCGAGAGTGCCCCTGCCAGGTGGGCGGCGTCCACTACTGGCCTGGCCAGCTGGTCAAGGTCAACTGCCGGATCTGCACTTGCCAGGAAGGACAGATGAAACGCTGCCGGCAGAACCCGGAGTGTACAGGTCAGCCCTGCGCCAGGGGTCCCTCCCTCTTTCAGGTGAGATGGGAGGGGTCTTCCCTTCCCCCAAGGAGAAACTGAGTCTGCCTTTGTCTCCAGTGAACTGTGGCTGGTCAGCCTGGTCACCGTGGGGTGAATGTCTGGGTCCCTGCGGGGTGCAGAGCATCCAGTGGTCCTTCCGCAGTCCCAACAACCCGACCAAGCACGGCAACGGACGTCAGTGCCGCGGCATCTACCGCAAGGCCCGGAGGTGAGCCAACTCCTCCCCCCCACAACCCCATGTAGAAGACCAGACAGGTCCTCACATGCAAAGAAGCATCAGTGTCAGGGGCCACAATGTCCCCGATGTACGACGGTTCATTCGGTGAAGGTTCGAACTTACAACTGCGTTGAAAAGAGGGACTTAGGGCAATTTTTTTGCACACTTACGACACTTTCGGCATCCCCACGATCAAAATTCAGACCCTGGGCAACTGACTCGTATTTACGACGGTCGCAGTGTCCCAGGGCTCATGTGATCCTCTTTGGCGACCTTCTGTCAAGCAAAGCAAACAGAACAAAACCAGAAAAAAAACCAGAACAAAACCAGAACAAAACCAGAACAAAACCAGAACAGAACAGAACAGAATAGAATAGAATAATAGAGTTGGAAGGACCTTGGAGATCTTCTAGTCCAACCCCCTGCTCAAACAGGAGACTCTTCTCTCCTCCTCCTCCTCCTCTTCCTCTTCCTCTTCCTCTTCCTCTTCCTCCTCCTCCTCCTCCTCCTCCTCCTCCTCCTCCTCCTTTGAATAACAGAGTTGGAAGGACCATGGAGGTCTTCTGGTGCTCCAGCAGGAGACCTTCCACTGTAGGGGTCTCCAACCCCCCCCCCCCAAGCTGTGACCCACTACCAGACCGTGGCCCATTCAGAATCGGACTACATGAGTGATTAGCCAGCGTAGGCAGGCGCATGGGCCCGCCACTAGTGGAGCCAGTTCCCCCCTCTTCCCCACCCCACCAAACCGTAAAGGTCGGAGACCCCTGTTCTACTATTCTGTACAAATGACCGTCCAATCTCTTCTTGAGAACCTCCAGTATCGGATCACCCATAACTTCTGGTGGCAAGCAGTTCCACTGGTTAATTGTCCTCACTGTCATGAAAATTCGCCTTAGTTCCAGGTTCTCTCCTTGATGAGTTTCCACCCATTGCTTCTTGTCCTGCCCTCAGGGGCTTTGGAGACTAGTCGGAACCCCCCTTTTGTTTGTGGCAGCCCCTCAAATATTGCGAGACGGCCCCCGCGTCCCTCCAATTCTTCTTTTTATTAAACTAGACATGCCCAATTTTTTCAACCCTTCGTTGTATGTTTTACGCATCGGTCCCCTAATCATCGAAGTTGCTCTTCTCGGCACTCTTTCCAGCGTCTCAATGTCTTTTTGGTATTGCGGACACCAACACTTTGTTGCCCTTCTCACCTTCTCGCAACGGTGTGCGTATGTGCGTGTGCGTTTTCCCAACCCCTCCCACGGTGCACCTCTTGTCTACATGGTGTGCAGGTCAAACGACGTATCATTCCGGCCTTTTGCAGATGCCAGACGGAGCCGTGTGAAGAGTGTGAACACCACGGTGCACCTGTTGTCTACGTGGTGTGCGGGTCAAACAATGTCTCATTCCCACCTTTTGCAGGTGCCAGACGGAGCCGTGTGAGGAGTGTGAACACCACGGCCGTACCCACGCCATTGGCGACCGTTGGCGTTCGGGGCAGTGCCAAGTGTGCCAGTGTTTGCCCAACCTCACCGTCCAGTGTTCCCAGTACTGTCCCTACAGCACGGTGGGCTGTCCCGAGGTCAGTTTGGCCCCGTTCCTGCTTCGTGGAGCTCCGGAGGTGTCGGATTCTTCTTCTGACGCTCCTCCTTTCTTCCCGCAGGGCCGGGTGCTGGTGAAGGGCCTGGCGGACGCCTGTTGTTACTGCATGGAGGGGGGTAAGTCCTAAAGGGAGTGAGGTTGTGAGGCAGAGACAACACACGTTCGGTATCACCACCACCAACGGGAGCCACATTTACGCAGAGATACGCAGCGTCGTTCAACCTCAGTAGCTTGAAGAGGGGTGGACTTCAACTCCCAGAATTCCTCTGGCTGGGCACTTCCAGGAGTTGAAGTCCACCCCTCTTTTAAAGCATGCCGTCTAGGGAATTCTGGGAGTTGAAGTCTGTCCCTCTCAAAGCATGCTAGCTGGAGGATTCCAGGAGCTGAAGTCCACCCATCTTTTAAAGCATGCCGGCTGGGGAATTCTGGGAGTTGATGTCCACTCCTCTCCAAGCACACTGGCTGGAGCAGGCGGTTGGACTAGATAACCTCCAAGATCCCTTCCAACTATTCTAAGAGGGACTGTCTTCTCTTGCAGGGGAGAACCGGACAGCTATCCCCAGCGCTCGCCCTCCGGGACCCCTGGGTACCACTCCAGCCAGCTCCGCTCCCTTCCCCACAGCTCTCCCACTCAATACGTACCCGCTGCCTCCGCTTGGTGGTAAGTCAGTCCGCGTACCACGTTGTCCTCCGGCGTGGATGGTCCTGTGTGTCTCAGCCCCTGCTGACTGTATTCGGGTCCTCTTGACCATCTTCTTTCTACACAGATGTCTGCTACGGGCCTCTGGGCATTGCCTCGCTGCCGGACACCAGCTTCACGTCCTCCGCGCAGCAGCCGGAGAACCCGGCACACGCTGCTCGGCTCGGACGCCTTCTGCCTGGGGCAGATTTGCAGGGTTGGGCCCCCCCAGCAGAAGTCTATCCAGAGCTGCTGTCTCGGCCTCCCTTCCTGCAAGTGGATTTGGGCGAGCCCAGGAACCTGACAGGTAAGGCGCCTGGTCTGGACGGAATGGGCAAATTGCCCCAGCCAACTCGCTGTAGCCAATTCATCACAGCCAACTCGCCTTGGCCAATTCTTCATGGCCAACTCGCCATCGCTAATTCGTCACGGCCAACTCGCCGTGGCCAATCCGTCACGGTCAATTCGCCGTGGCCAATCCGTCATGTCCAACTCGCCGTGGCCAATTCGTCACGGCCGACTCGCGATGGCCAATTTGTCACGGCCAACTCGCCGTAACCAATTCGTCACGGCCAACTCGCTGTGGCCAATTCGTCACGGCCAACTCGCCATGGCCAATTCGTCACAGCCAACTCGCCGTGGCCAATTCGTCACAGCCAACTCGCCGTGGCCAATCCGTCACGGTCAATTCGCCGTGGCCAATCCGTCATGTCCAACTCGCCGTGGCCAATTCGTCATGGCCAACTTGACGTGGCCAATTCGTCATGGCCAACTTGACGTGGCCAATTCGTCATGGCCAACTTGACGTGGCCAATTCATCACGGCCAACTCGCCATGGCCAATCTGTCACGGCTCACTTGTTGTGGGACAACTTGCCACGGGACAATTTAACAATTCACCTCATCCTCTATCCTATCCTATCCTATCCTATCCTATCCTATCCTTTCTATTTTACCATCTTGTCTCATCATCTTCTCTTCTCTTCTCCTCGTCTCATTTTGCCTCACCTTGTCTCGTCTCATCTCATCATCTCATCATCTTACCTTACCTCATCATCTTCTCACCTCATCCTATCCTATCCTATCCTATCCTATCCTATCCTATCATCTTGTCTTATTATCTTCTCTTCTCCTTGTTTTGCCTCACCTTGTCTCGTCTCGTCTCATCTTATCTTACATTGATCGATGTCTCTCCGTCTTCCCCAGGGGTCGTCATCCAAGGGGCAGGGACCTCCGATGCCTATGTGACCAGCTTCTTCCTCCAGTTCAGCCTGGATGGCGAGAGATGGCACGACTACCAAGAAGTGTCCGCCAGGACGGCCAGGACCGAATCGAAGGTTTGGCATCTCCTCTTGAGGAGCGATCGTTCTGGGCGGAGGAGATCTGAGGATTCCAGATCTTCCGGAACTGGGTGGCAGGTCCAAAGTTGAAGGCCTGGCCCGTAAACCTCTTTGGAGGAGCGGACCCTCCTTCCCGGACAGATTCGGATGACGACTGCTTCTGATATGGTGGCGGTCAACCTGCCGAGAGCAGGGCAAGATGGGGGAAAAGAGACAAAGTAGAATCGCAGAGTTGGAAGGGACCTTGGAGGTCATCTAGTCCAACCCCCCCCCCGCTCAAGCAGGAGACCGTTACGGAATGACAGAATCACAGACTTGAACTCACTGGCCCCAAAAGTCACCAAGCCAGTTTTTCAAGGCCTAAAGCGGGACTAGAACTCCCCGTCTCCTGGTGATTGGCCCAAAGTCACCCAGCCGGCTTTCATGCCTAAGGCGGGACTAGAATTCCCAGTCTCCTGGTGATTGGCCCAAAGTCACCCAGCCGGCTTTCATGGCTAAGGCGGGACTAGAATTCCCAGTCTCCTGGTGATTGGCCCAAAGTCGCCCAGCCGGCTTTCATGCCTAAGGCGGGACTAGAACTCCCCATCTCCTGGTGATTGGCCCAAAGTCGCCCAGCTGGCTTTCATAGCTAAGGCGGGACTAGAACTCCCCATCTCCTGGCGATTGGCCCAAAGTCTCCCAACTGGCTTTCATGCCTAAGGCGGGACTAGAACTCCCTGTCTCCTGGCGATTGGCCCAAAGTCACCCAGCTGGCTTTCATGCCTAAGGCAGGACTAGAACTCCCAGTCTCCTGGTGATTGGCCCGAAGTCACCCAGCTGGCTTTCATGCCTAAGGCAGGACTAGAACTCAGTGTCTCCTGGTGATTGGCCCAAAGTCACCCAGCTGGCTTTCACGCTTCAGGCGGGACTAGAACTCCTAGTCACCTGGTGATTGGACTAGAACTCACCACCTCCTGCTGTCTCGCCTGGCGGCGCCTTAACCGCTAGGCCCAACGGTGCACCTCTCGCATTTCCCCCTCCCCAGCTCTTCCAAGGAAACTCGGACGACGCGACGCCCGTCGCCCGGACCTTCCAGCGCATGGTGCCGGCCCGACACGTCCGCCTCCTTCCCCACGACTTCCACAACGGCATCTTTCTGCGCCTGGAGCTGCTGGGTTGCGGGAAAGGTGGGTGGCGGGGTTTCCGGGCGGGCTCCAGGCGGGCCCAGAAGGAAGGGTGGGACACAAAGGCGACACAATTTGTGGACGCCGCCCCTGAGGGGACCGTTCGTCGGCTTCACACAACCCACAAAAGGAACGGAAACGTGTCGGCAGGCTGGGTTTTAGGGCGCTGTGGGAATTCTGGCGCCCTCTTGCCGCGTTTCACCAACCCCCGCCTCCCTGGCTTGGTTGGGTAACCACGGCAACCGTGTGGAACTTCAACGCCCAGAATTCCCTCGTCCAGGCGGAGAAACTCGACTGACCACCGTTCCCTTTCGGGAGGGTTCGAGGCGACGACGTCACCGGAAAACGTGACGTCGCATCGGTCCCTCACACGGAGGACCGGTGCGGGCCTCCGCGGGGGTCACCGGATCAGAATTCGGCCGCTTGGCAACCGGCTCGTACTTAGGTTGGTTGCCGCGTTGTGGGGGGTCTCGCGAGCCCCCTTGGCTCGAGCAGGTGACTCCGACGGAATCACAGCAGGACAGAGTTGGGAGGGACCTGGGGAGATCATCTAGTCCAACCCCCTGCTCGAGCAGGAGACCCTGACTGAATCATACAATGACAGGGCTGGAAGGGACCTTGGCGGTCCTCTAGTCCAACCCCCTGCTCAAGCAGGAGACCCCTGTCTGAAATGGTCTAGGGTTTCCTGCCTGAGCAGCGGGTTGGACTAGAGGACCTCCAAGGTCCCTTCCAACTTTATTATTATTATTATTATTATCATAGAAGGACAGAGCAGCAGACCCTTACGGAGTCACAGAAGGACAGAGTTGGAAGGTACCTCAGAGGTCATCTAGTCCAACTGCCTGTTCGAGCAGCAGACCCTTACGGAATCATAGAAGGGCAGAGTTGGAAGGTCATCTCAAAGTTCATCTAGTCCAACCCCCTGCTCGAGCAGGAAACCCTTCTCTGAAATGGTATAGGATTTCCTGCCTGAGCAGGGGGTTGGACTAGATGACCTCCAAGGTCCCTTCCAACATTATGATGATGATGGTGATGATGATGATGATGATGATGAGTATTATGAGTATTATGAGTATTAGTATTAGTATTAGTATCATCATCATCTATTCTATTCTATTCTATTCTATTCTATTCTATTCTATTCTATTCTATTCTATTCTATTCTATTCTATTCCATTCCATTCCATTCCATATTTTCTATTCTATTCTGTTCTGTTCTGTTCTGTTCTGTTCTGTTCTATTTTCTATTCTATATTCTATTCTATTCTATTCTATTCTATTCTATTCTATTCTCATTCCATTCCATTCCATATTTTCTATTCTATTCTATTCTATTCTATTCTATTCTATTCTATTCTATTCTATTCTATTCTATTCTATTCTATATTCTATTCTATTCTATTTTCTATTCTCCATTCCAGTGGTGACGAACCTATGGCACGGGTGCCAGAGGCGGCACTCTGAGCCTTCTCTGTGGGCACGCGCGCCGTCGCCCCAGTCCTAGGCCTTCAGCTGGGTTTTATAAAACCTTTTCGCTTTAGGCCTCCACCGCTGTGTACACAAAAAAAAAGGTTCAATCAATCAGTCAATTTCAACTTCTCGTGGGAAAAAAAAAGACCTTGCAAAGTTGGAATTGATTGATTGAACTTTTTAGTCCCACCCAGTCTGCTGTTACCACCGCAGCCACGCCTACCCAATGGGCCACACCCACCCTGCACCCAACGATGCATAAGTGGGTTTGGGGTTGAAGTTTGGGCACTCGGTCTCTAAAAGGTTTGCCATCACTGCTATATTCTATTCTATTCTATTCTATTCTATTCTTATTCTACTCTTCCATTATTCTATTCTATTCTATTCTATTCTATTCTATTCTTATTCTACTCTTCCATTATTCTATTCTATTCTATTCTATTCTATTCTATTCTATTCTATTCTATTCTATTCAGGACCATGTGTACCATTTCAGATTGAGATCCTCAATCACTCTCTCTTTCCCTGCCTCAGTTTCCCCAGAGCAACCCGGCTGGCCCACGTCCCCGCCCGGATGGAGGCCTTGCTGGGCTGGTGAGTTCCAGTGCCGGAATGGACGCTGCGTGCCTGCCGGGCACCATGGGGCCATCTGCAATGGCGTCGACGACTGTGGGGACTTCTCGGATGAGCTGCGGTGCGGTGAGTGGACTGCGGGAGAGGCGGCGGGATCAACACTCTCCTATCCAGGGTGGAAGATGGGTGGAGTTAATCCGTGGAACGGCTCGCCACCAGAAATTGCGAATGCTCCGACAGTGGAGGTTTTGACAAAGAGATTGGACCACCATTGGTCTGAAAGGGTGCAGGGTTTCCTGCCTGAGCAGGGGGTTGGACTAGAAGACCTCCAGGGTCCCTTCCAATTCTGCCATTCTCTTCTCTTCTCTTCTATTCTATTGTTTGCTAATCTTTTCTATTATATTCTATTCCATTCTGTTGTCTGTTTTATTCTGTTCTGTTCCGTTCTATTTTGTATTCTTTTCTATTCTGTTCTGTTCTGTCCATTCTGTTCCATTCTGTTCCATTTTATTTTCTATTGTCTATTCTGTTCTATTTTTTATTTTCTATTTTCTATTGTTTTCTGTTTTCCATTTTCTATATTTTCTATTATTTTCTATTTTCTATTATTTTCTATTTTCCATTTCCTATTTTCTGTTTTCTATTGTTTTCTATTCTATTCTGTTCTGTCCATTCTGTTCCATTCTATTTTCTATTGTCTATTCTGT
>NW_015389767.1:50821-51831 GCF_001527695.2 Protobothrops mucrosquamatus | reverse complement strand
GGACTGGATGACCTCCATGGTCTCTTCCAACTCTGTGATTCTGTGATTCCGTCAGGGTCTCCTGCTCGAGCAGGGGGTCGGACTGGATGACCTCCAGGGTCCCTTCCAACTCTTTTAGTCTATGGTTCTAGAAGGGTTTCCTGCTCGAGCAGGGGGTTGGACTAGATGACCTCAAGGTCCCTTCCGACTGTGATTCTGTGAGTCTGTGATTCTGTAAGGTCTCCTACTCAAGCATGGGGTTGGACTAGATGACCTCCAGGGTCTCTTCCGACTCTGTGATTCTGTAAGGGTCTCCTGCTTGAGCAGGGGGTGGACTGGATGACCTCTGAGGTCCCTTCCCATTCTGTCCTATGATTCTGTAAGGGTCTCCTCCTTGAGCAGGGGGTTGGACTGGATGACCTCCAGGGTCTCTTCCAACTCTGTGATTCTGTGATTCTGTGATTCTGTAAGGTTTCCTGCTCTAGCAGGGGGTTGGACTGGATGACCTCTGAGGTCCCTTCCCATTCTGTCCTATGATTCTGTAAGGGTCTCCTCCTTGAGCTGGGGGTTGGACTGGATGACCTCCAAGGTCCCTTCCGACTCTGTGATTCTGTGATTCTGTAAGGGTCTCCTGCTTGAGCAGAGGGTTGGACTAGATGACCTCCGAGGTCCCTTCCCATTCAGTCAATGTTTCTATAAGGGTCTCCTTCTTGAGCAAGGGGTTGGACTAGATGACCTCCAGGGTCTCTTCCAACTGTGTTACTCTATGATTCTATAAGGGTCTCCTACTCAAGCATGGGGTTGGACTGGATGACCTCCAGGGTCTCTTCCAACGCTGTTAGTCTGTGATTCTATAAGGGTCCCCTGCTCGAGCAGGGGGTGGACTGGATGACCTCTGAGGTCCCTTCCCATTCTGTCCTATGATTCTGTAAGGGTCTCCTCCTTGAGCATGGGGTTGGACTAGATGACCTCCAGGGTCCCTTCTGACTGTGATTCTGTGAGGGTCTCCTGCTTGAGCAGGGGGTTGGACT
>NW_015389767.1:40901-50089 GCF_001527695.2 Protobothrops mucrosquamatus | reverse complement strand
ACGCTGTTAGTCTGTGATTCTATAAGGGTCCCCTGCTCGAGCAGGGGGTGGACTGGATGACCTCTGAGGTCCCTTCCCATTCTGTCCTATGATTCTGTAAGGGTCTCCTCCTTGAGCATGGGGTTGGACTAGATGACCTCCAGGGTCCCTTCTGACTGTGATTCTGTGAGGGTCTCCTGCTTGAGCAGGGGGTTGGACTAGATGACCTCTGAGGTCCCTTCCGACTCTGTGATTCTGTGATTGTGTCAGGGTCTCCTGCTCGAGCAGGGGGTTGGACTAGATGACCTCCAGGGTCCCTTCCAACTCTGCGATTCTGTGTCTGTCAAGGTTTCCTGCTCAAGCAGGGGGTTGGACTGGATGACCTCCAAGGTCCCTTCCAACTCAGTCTATGAGTCTATAAGGGTCTCCTTCTCGAGCAAGAGGTTGGACTAGATGACCTCCAGGGTCCCTTCCAACTCTTTTAGTCTATGATTCTATAAGGGTCTTCTGCTTGAGCAAGGGGTTGGACTAGATGAGCTCCAGGGTCCCTTCCGACTCTGTGATTCTGTGATTCTGTAAGAGTCTCCTGCTTGAGCAGGGGGTTGGACTGGATGACCTCTGAGGTCCCTTCCCATTCTGTCCTATGATTCTGTAAGGGTCTCCTGCTCTAGCAGGGGGTGGGACTGGATGACCTCCAGGGTCCCTTCCAACTCTGTGATTCTGTGTCTGTCAAGGTTTCCTGCTCTAGCAGGGGGTTGGACTGGATGACCTCTGAGGTACCTTCCCATTCTGTCCTATGATTCTGTAAGGGTCTCCTCCTTGAGCAGGGGGTTGGACTAGATGACCTCCAGGGTCCCTTCCAACTCTGTTAGTCTGTGATTCTATAAGAGTCTCCTGGTTGAGCAAGGGGTTGGACTGGATGACCTCCAGGGTCCCTTCCAATAGGATTCTGCAAGGATCTCCTGCTCGAGCAGGGGGTCGGACTGGATGACCTCCGGGGTCCCTTCCGCCTTTGCAGCGGCCCCGAAAGGCTGACCCCATCCCCGGTTGCCTAAACAGAGGCGCAGAATCAGAATCCTGGGAAGGATTCGTGCCGCTGTGTAAAGCCTTAGTAGGGGCCGCGCCCGGACGTACAGACCTGTGCAAATGTACGTCCGGAAGACCAGGTGGGACCTCCTCTTCTCTCCCCCCCCCCTTGCAGGTGTCCCCAGGTGGAAGGCCGATGCCGGGGGCCCAGAGTCCCACCCCGCCAGGTAAGGGGAAATGCGAGAGATCCATCTTCCTGGAAAATTGTTTTATTGGGCTAAAAAAACAAAGGCAGAGGAGGAATGAAAAAGGAAGGGAGGGAGGGAGGGGAAAAGGGAGAGAGGGAAAAAACTGAGAGGGAGGGAGGAAGGGAGGAAAAGAGGAAGGGAAGGGAAGGAAGGAAGGAAGGAAGGAAGAAGAAGAAAAAAAAAGAAAGAAAAAAAGAAAGAAAGGAGCGAGGGAGGGAGGGAGGGAGGGAGGGAGGAAAATAGGGAGAGAGAGAAAGAAGGAAGGAAGGGAGGAAGGAAGGGAGAGAGAGAAAAAGGAAGGGAAGGAAAGAAAGAAAGAAAAAAAGAAGGGAGGGAGGGAGGAAAATAGGGAGAGAGAGAGAAGGAAGAAGGGAGGAAGGAAGGAAGGAAGGAAAGGAAAAGAAAGAAAGAAAGAAAGAAAGAAAGAAAGAAAGAAAGAAAGAAAGAAAGAAAGAAAAAAAGAGGATAATCAGGGAGGGAGGGAGGGAGGAAAATAGGGAGAGAGAGGAAGGAAGGAAGAAAGAGGGAAAGAAAGGAACAGAGGAAGGGAAGGAAGAAAGGAAAAGAAGGAAAAGAGGAAGGGAAGGAAGAAAGGAAAAGAAGGAAAGATGGAAAGAAAGAAAGAAAGAAAGAAAGAAAGAAAGAAAGGGAGGGAGGAAGGAAAATAGGGAGAAGGAAGAAGGGAGGAAGGAAGAAAGAGAGAGAAAGAAAGAAAGAAAAAGAGGAAGGGAATGAAGGAAAAGAAAGAAAAAAGAAAGAAAGAAAGAAATTAAAAAAGAAAGGAGGGAAGGAGGGAGGAAAATAGGGAGAGAGAGAGAAGAAAGAAGGGCAGAAGGAAGGAAGGAAAGAAAAGGAAAAGAAAGAGAAAGAGAGAAAGAAGGAAAAGAAAGAGAGAAAGAAAGAAGGAAAGAAAAGAAAGAAAGAAAGAAAGAAAGAGAGGGAGGGAGGAAAATAAGGAGAGAAAGAAGGAAGAAGGGAGGGAGGAAGAAAGAGACAGAGAGAGAGAAAGAAAGAAAGAAAGAAGGAAAAGAGGAAAGGAACGAAGGAAAAGAAAGAAAAATTAAGAAAGAAAGGAGCGAGGGAGGAATTTGGGAGAGAGAGAAGGAAGAAGGGCAGAAGGAAGGAAAGGAAAGGTAAAGAAAGAGAAAGAGAGAAAGAAGGAAAAGGGAAGGAAGGAAAAGAAAGAGAGAGAGAAAAAGAAAGAAAGAAAGAAAGAAAGAAAGAAAGAAAGAAAGAAAGAAAGAAAGAAAGAAAGTGCAAACAAACCAGAATCAGAAAGAAACCGGCAATTCGTGACTTTCTTTGCCACGTTTACAAACCAACCTCCCACTCCTCCATCTCTCCTCTTTGCCTCAACTTCCCCCTTCCTCACCGCAAGGCCAGCCACAACCCACAACTCAGGGTTGTGTTCCTCTGAGGATACTAAGGACCTTTGCAACTCCCCAGAAAAGTTTGTGCCAAGGACACAACTGCTTGACCACAGGCGGCTGGACTAGAAGACCTTTAAGGTCCCTCCCAGCTTGTATTCTATTCTGTTCTGTTCTGTTCTGTTCTCTATTCTGTTCTATTCCTTTCCGCTCTGTTGTATTGTCCTATTCTGTTCTGCTCTGCTCTGCTCTGCTCTGTTCTGTTCTGTTCTCTATTCTTTTCTATTCTATTCCTTTCCGCTCTGTTGTATTGTCCTATTCTGTTCTGCTCTGCTCTGTTCTGTTCTGTTCTGTTCTGTTCTATTCTGTTCCATTCTATTTCATTCTGTTCTGTTCTCTATTCTTTTCTATTCTATTCCTTTCCACTCTGTTGTATTGTCCTATTCTGTTCTGCTCTGCTCTGTTCTGTTCTATTCTGTTCCATTCTATTTCATTCTGTTCTGTTCTGTTCTCTATTCTTTTCTATTCTTTCCGCTCTGTTGTATTGTCCTATTCTGTTCTGCTCTGCTCTGTTCTGTTCTATTCTATTCTGTTCCATTCTATTTCATTCTGTTCTGTTCTGTTCTGTTCTCTATTCTTTTCTATTCTATTCCTTTCCGCTCTGTTCTGCTCTGCTCTGCTCTGTTCTGTTCTATTCTTTTCTGTTCCATTCTATTTCATTCTGTTCTGTTCTGTTCTGTTCTCTATTCTTTTCTATTCTATTCCTTTCCGCTCTGTTCTGCTCTGCTCTGTTCTGTTCTGTTCTGTTCTATTCTGTTCCATTCTATTTCATTCTGTTCTGTTCTGTTCTGTTCTCTATTCTTTTCTATTCTTTCCGCTGTTGTATTCTGTTGTATTGTCCTATTCTGTTCTGCTCTGTTCTGTTCTGTTCTGTTCTATTCTGTTCCATTCTATTTCATTCTGTTCTGTTCTGTTCTCTATTCTTTTCTATTCTATTCCTTTCCGCTCTGTTGCATTGTCCTATTCTGTTCTGCTCTGCTCTGTTCTGTTCTATTCTGTTCCATTCTATTTCATTCTGTTCTGTTCTATTCTGTTCTCTATTCTTTTCTATTCTATTCCTTTCGCTCTGTTGTATTGTCCTATTCTGTTCTGCTCTATTCTGTTATATTCTGTTCCATTCTATTTCGTTCTGTTCTGTTCTGTTCTGTTCTACTCAGGTTGTCCCAAGAATGTCCTAACCATGCGTTGTAATTTTGTACTCCTTTGTCCAGATCCCTGCAGTGACCCCCTTGGCCTGGAGGACGGGCGGGTCCCCCACCAACAGTTGGTGGCCTCCTCGCACCAGGAGGGACACCCCCCGGACGCCGGACGGCTGAACAGGGCGCCCAGTGTGTAAGTGGCGCCGGGACTGGAGCTACTCCGAGCTTGCGTGTTCTAGGAGCACACCAACTCGAGCAGCGATCCTCAACCTTGGCCACTGGGAGAGGGGTGGACTTCAACTCCCAGGATTCCCCAGCATGCATGTGGAGAAGCACTTATCTCTTTCTCTCCTTCCCCCATCCATCCATCCATCCATCCATCCTTCTGTCCATCTAGATGTTTCTCAGTCTGAAGATGGGTGGACTTCAACTCCCAGAGTTGTCCAGATAGCATGTTGAGAAGAACTGATCTATATCTTTCTCTCATCTCGCTATCTCTCCATCCATCCCTCTTCATCCATCCATCCATCCATCTTTCCATCCATCCATCCATCTCTCCACCCATCCAACTCTTCATCAATCCATCCATCTCTCCACCCATCCATCTCTCCATCCATCCAACTTCATCAATCCATCCATCTCTCCATCCATCCATCCATCCTTCCATCCATCCTTCCATCTTTCTAGATGTTTCTCAGCCTGAAGATGGGTGGACTTCAACTCCCAGAATTCTCCAGATAGCATGTTGAGAAGAACTGATCTATATCTTTCTATCATCTCTCTATCTTCATCCATTCGTCCATCTCTCCATCCATCCATCTCTCCATCCATCCATCTCTCCATCCATCCAACTTCATCAATCCATCCATCTCTCCATCCATCCATCTCTCCATCCATCTTTCCATCCAACTTCATCACTCCATCCATCTTTCCATCCATCCATCCATCCATCTCTCCATCCATCTCTCCATCCATCCATCCTTCCATCCATCCTTCCATCTTTCTAGATGTTTCTCAGCCTGAAGATGGGTGGACTTCAACTCCCAGAATTCTCCAGATAGCATGTTGAGAAGAACTGATCTATATCTTTCTATCATCTCTCTATCTTCATCCATTCGTCCATCTCTCCATCCATCCATCTCTCCATCCATCCAACTTCATCAATCCATCCATCTCTCCATCCATCCATCTCTCCATCCATCTTTCCATCCAACTTCATCACTCCATCCATCTTTCCATCCATCCATCCATCTCTCCATCCATCTCTCCATCCATCCATCCATCCATCCATCCTTCCATCTTTCTAAATGTTTCTCAGTCTGAAGATGGGTGGACTTCAACTCCCAGAATTCTCCAGATAGCATGTTGAGAAGAACTGATCTATATCTTTCTATCATCTCTCTATCTCCATCCATCCCTCTTCATCCATTCGTCCATCTCTCCATCCATCCATCCATCTCTCCATCCATCCAACTCTTCATCAATCCATCCATCTCTCCATCCATCCATCTATCTCTTATCCATCCATCTCTCCATCCATCCATCTCTCTGTCCATCCATCTCTCCATCCATCCATCTCTCCATCCATCCATCCATCCATCCATCTATCCATCTCTCCATCCATCCATCTATCTCTCCATCGATCCATCCATCTCTCCCTCCATCCAACTCTTCATCCATCCATCTGTCCATCCATCCATCCATCCACCCATCCATCCAGTCTCAACCTTGACCCCTTGCAGTTGGGTGGACTTCAATTCCAGGAATTCCCCCAGCCATCCCTTTACCTTTACTAGTTCTTTGGGTCTTCCTAACCCGGCTTGTCAGGAGAGAGGACAAAAGCATGATGGGAACTTGTTCTCCTAGCCAGGAAAGGTCTCCAGAAGAAGACGTGGCCAAGAAAGATGTTCAGAAGTTCCACCTACGGTAATGATCTGGTCTGGACTGTAACCAATTTTGTGGGTCTCCTTTTTCCAGACAGAACATGGAGCCAGGATGGAGCCCCCGGCAGTCTGACCCCAACCCCTACTTCCAGGTGGACCTCCTCCAGCCTTTCTTCATCACGGCGGTGGCCACTCAAGGTGGAGGCAGGTCTGGGGGATTCATCTCACGTTATCGCCTGCTCTACAGCAATGATGGGGTCCATTTTTGGAACTACAGTAAACCTGGTTATAGCCCAGCCACATCCTTGCAAGCTCAGGTATGGCGCCGCCCACTTCCAATTCAGGAGGGGATCCAGGACCTACAAGTCAGCCTGGCCTCGTGGTTTCCCTATCCCAGGGGTCTCTGACCCTGTGGTGGAATGTGGTCTGGATCAGGGGTCCCCAATCTGTGGGCTGTGGCCTACTACTGGACCATGGCCTATTGGCTGTTTGTGCGAGCATCGCTACCCCATGGACACGTACATTAGCTTCACCACGAGCGTTGCGGTCCCACTCGCACGAGCTTCCTGTGTGTTTGTAGCCCCACTTGTGTGAGCATCGCAGCCCCACTCGCGCAAGCTTCACCGTGAGCGTCGCAGCCCTACTCGTGCGAGCTTTGGGACGGCCTTTAATAGTGTTGTCTCCCCATGGGTTACTCTCTTCCATTTCCCCATCCCTTTCTCTCCATCCTTAAAAGCTTCTCTTCATTGCTCTTCTCTGCTTTGCCGAGAGGAGGAGAGGTTCCAATGCTCTTGAACCCCCGCTTTTGTCCTCTCCACACTCTCTTTGCGGGTGTTGCCGCAATCCAGGGAGTGATGGTGACCGTCACAAAAACAGAGACAGCCTTTAATAGCGTCATCTCCCCGTGGGTTACTCTCTTCCGTTTTTCCATCCCTTTCTCTCCGTCCTTAAAAAAATGTCTCTCCGGTGCTCTTCTCTGGCTTTGCCAAGAGGAGGAGGAGGGGGTTCCATGCTCTTGAACTATGTGTTTTGTCATCCTTCTGTCCTGCAGGTTCTGGAGGGGAATTCTGACAGCATCACCCCGATCCGGCAGGAGCTCAGCCCGACTATCCTCGCCCGTTTCCTGCGCTTCGTGCCCGTGGAGTACCAGCAAAGCATTGCCTTGCGCCTGGAGGTGTTTGGCTGTGCCTGGAGTGAGTTGAGGGTGGGGAGGGGACGTTGGGGGCCTGATGGGGATATTGGGGGGGTCTGGAAGTTACAGAGAGGGTGTAGCGCAGAGTTCCCCCAACTTTTCCGGGTTGGCGGCTTGGAGCAGGGGAGGGGGAAAAAAAAGATAAATAACGCTTACACACCATTGAAAAGAGACACCAAAATCTAGAACGGACAATGGGGCTAGAACAACCACTGTGTAGGAGGGACAGGTAGAAGACTAGCAGAACGCATCCATGAACACTAACTAGTGTCCAGGAACGCCAACTAGCAGCAAGAAGATCCGATGAAAACCCATTGCTTGCGTGAGTGGGACCGAGAGCACCTCCAACACTCGTGTGAATGAGGCCTCAAGTGCCCACGACACTCATGCAAGGCTCCGAGTGCCTGCAACGCTCATGCAACTGGGGCTTTTGTGCATGCGTGCGCACCAGCCAGCCACGGTTACAAATAAGCCACGGCCCACTAATGGGCTGTGGCCCACAGGTTGGGGACCTCTAGCCAGTGGTGGGACTCAAATACTTGAACAACCGGTTCTCTTATTGGATGCAGGCCTGGGCCTCCGAGGCCTAGAACGGACTTCCGGAAGTGGCATCCATGCACTCCCGGGGGGCCGTTCTAGGCCTGGGAGGCCTGCGAGGCCTACAATGAACTTCCGGAAGTGACATCCACGCACTTCCGGCGGGCCATTCTAGGCATGCGAGGCCTGCGAGGCCTAGAACGGATTTCTGGAAGTGGCATCCACGCACTTCCGGTGGGCCGTTCTAGGCCTTGGAGGCCTCCACGTACTTCTGGCGGGCTGTTTTATGCCTGGGAAGCCTCCAAGGCCTAGAATGGACTTCCGGAAGTGGTATCCATGCACTTCTGACGGGACGTTCTAGGCCTGTGAGGCCTCCCAGGCCTAGAACAGACTTCTGGAAGTGGCATCCACGCAATTTCGGAGGGCCGTTCTAGGCCTGGGAGGCCTCCTCCAGACCTCCGCGGCCTAGACTGGACTTCCAAAAGCACTGTGCATTAAGCCGGTTCTCCGAACTCAGCAAAGGTTAGCTACTGTTTCTGCCGAACCGGTGCAAATCGGCCGAATCCCACCACTGCCTCTAGCATAGCGTGTGTCCTCCCTGAGAAATGCCGCACCTCCAGTGTTGCTGAACGAACTCTGCCAATTTCGCCAAGGGAAAGGATACTGGGGGGGCAGTCGTGACATCCTAAGGGCCAGATTTCCCAACTGCCCTCTGTGGGGGGGGGGCAAGACAGCTTAACTGAGGCCGGAAGAGGCTCACTTTTTTGTGAGGGGTCTGACCGTTTGGTTCTTTCTCGCGCACCCCAGAGACGGAGCGCGCCGAGGGCCGGTTGACCTCTGCCACCCGCAGCCCAGCCCCAGGGATAATCCGTACAAGACCCACAGCGGTTGCCACTTCTCCGGAGATGCCCACCTGGTTGCCACCCGTCACCAAGCCGGAGACTGCGGCAGTTTCCCCCACCAGCGCTGTCAGGCCGACCCCTTCTCGGCGCGTCCAGAAAACCACCGTGCCGGTTGCCTTGTTATCCCCAGCGATACCCAGCATTGGCTGGCCCACCTCTCGGCCCCTGGTGACTCCAGCACCCAGCAGTGCTTCGAGAGCGCCGACGTGGCACGTTCTTCCACCCCGACCTGGAACACCAGGATGGAGGCCCACCTTGTCAGGTGAGGCCGGCCTGCCACTCTACACGGCGGGGTGGGAGGGACGCCCGGTTGGGGGATTCCAACTTAACATTTGGCTCAAACACCGTAACGGTGAGATGGATCTTGGAGTCCTAGTGCAGGGCTTTTCAACCAGTGGTACGGGTACCACCTGTGGTACATTGGCACCTGGTAGGTGGTACGCGACCCTCCTAGAAAAGTGGTAGCGGGGGAGGGGAATGAGCTGAACCGGTGGCAGCACCACACAAGCCTGAGCGAGAGATGGCTGGAGCTGCAGGGCTGTCAGGGCTCAGCGGAAGTGCCAGGATCAGTGCCGATTTCCAGCTGATTGGCGCTTCTTCGGGGCTGTCAGGGCTCAGCGGAAGCACCAGGATCAGCGCCAGGCCCCAGCTGGAGCTCAGCGCTGATCCTGCCACTTCTGCTGAGCCCAGAAGAAGCTCCAATCAGCTGGAATCTTGCAGCATCTCCAGGGTCTTGTGATTTACATTCAGATGCTTGGCAACTGATTCATATTTATGACGGTCACAGTGTCCCAGGGTCATGTGAAATGACCAAAACCTGCTGCAACCACCCAGCAGCCGGGGGGGGGGGGGGGA